>NC_084563.2:2324598-2337098 GCF_033978685.3 Nerophis lumbriciformis
ATATTTAAAAATATATATTTATATATATATATATATATATATATATATATTTAAAAAAATATATTTATATATATATATATATATATATATATTATATATTATATATATATATATATATATATATATATATATTTATATATATATATATATATATATATATATATATTTAAAAATATATATTTATATATATATATATATTTTTTATATATATATATATATATATATATGTATATATATATATATATATATATCTAAAAATATATTTTTTTAAATATATATACATATATATATATATATATATAAATATATATTTTTAAATATATATATATATATATATATATATATATATATATACATATATATATATATATATATATTATATATATATATATATATATTTAAAAATATATATTTATATATATATATATATATATATATTTATTTTTTTTTTTATTTTTTTTTTAAATATATATACATATATATATATATATATATATATAAATATATATTTTTAAATATATATATATATATATATATATACATATATATATATATATATATATATATAAATATATATTTTTAAATATATATATATATATATATGTGTATTTAAAAATATATATTTATATATATATATATATATATATATATATATATATATATATGTATATACATTTAAAAATATATATTTTTAGATATATATATATATATATATATCTAAAAATATATATTTTTAAATGTATATGTATATATATATATATATATATATATATATATATATAAAAAATATATATATATCTAAAAATATATTTTTTTAAATATATATATATATATAAATCTATATTTTTAAATCTATATATATATAAATCTATATTTTTAAATATATATACATATATATATTACAAAAAAAATAAGTTTCTCAGTGTGATATATATATATATATATATATATATATATATATATATATATATATATATATATATATATATATATATATATATATTTATATATAATGAGATCTGCCACTTCATTTATGTGGCCCTCCACGTCATTTATGTGGCCCCTCCACATCATTATGTAGCCTGCAACTTCATTACGTGGCCCTCCACATCATTTATGTGGCCCTCCTCGTTGCAAATCTCATAAATGATGTGGAAGGGCCACATAAATAAGGTGACGGATCTCATAAATGATGTGGCGGATCTCACAAATGACGTGGAGGGCCACATAATGAAGTGGCAGATCTCACAAATGACGTGGAGGGCCACATAATGAAGTGGCAGATCTCATAAATGACGTGGAGGGCCACATAATGCCACTCTGATGACATCACTTCCTGTGCAGGCACACACGGCCATTTTGAGAGGCTACAGCAACACTTCTGACTGGTTTATTTTCCATGATGGTCGTACTTTGCACCGGTCAGAGCTGCTTGAGTCGGTCTTAGAGACCACTTGGTGTGGTGGGGAACACTTTAAACGTGTCCAAACTCGCACGGTCTCACCGTAGAAGCACGGAGTTAGCATTTTAGCACGGAGTTAGCATTTTAGCTAGTTAGCTTCCAGGATTTTATCAGCGAAGGCGGGCTTTGAAGGCTTTAAATTGTGATGAGACTGAAATAAAGATCACTACAGTATTGAAGAAGAAGAAGAAGAAAAGACTACCTGGACATGCGCCGTTGAAGGATGGCCTCACACTGCTGCTCGTTTATCACTACGGAGCTCCCAGAGCGTTCAACGATGTCACAAATGTTCCCAGACACAAGGTAAAATCATTTTCTTTGATTAGTTCCTTTTTTGGGTTTTTTTTTATCGCACCAACGAGTCTTTTGGGTTTGTTTACGTGTTCAGTGTTGATGTTTAAGCTTGCTGTAATGTTGTTGTGGTGTTTGGATAAAAAATATATTGTTGAGCTATTTCCCCCCAGTTATGTTGCTTTAATGTATATATATATATATATATATAACAAAGTTAAAAATGAAGTTTCTCAGTGTGAAATATATATCTATATATATATATCTATATCTATATATATATATATATATATATATATATATATATATATATATATATATATATATATATAACCTTGGTATTTACCGTGATGACGGACTGGCAGTGTGTCGCGCCTCGCCAAGGAGCAGCGAGAATACCAAGAAGCGCATATGCCAAATTTTCAAAGAGAACGGCCTACGGATCACGATTGAAGCCAACAAGCAAACCGTCAACTTCCTTGACGTCACTTTCAACCTGAGAAATAACAGCTACCAACCATTCACGAAACCCAACACAACACTCCAATACGTGCACCATGACAGCAACCACCCACCCACCACCACGAAAAGAATACCTACCGGAATCAATAAAAGGCTATCGATGCTGTCATCTAGCAAAGCTGAATTTGACCAAGCACCCCCCCCCGTACCAAAAAGCCCTTGATGAAAGCGGATACAATTTCACCCTCACCTATGAACCCACGCCAGGAAACCAGCCAAAAAAGAACAGAAAACGAAACGACATCATCTGGTACAACCCCCCATACAGCAAAAACGTCTCAACGAACATTGGACACAAATTCCTCAATCTGATTGACAAACACTTTCCCAAAGACAACACCCTAAGAAAAGTATTCAACAAGAACAACATTAAATTGAGCTACAGCTGTATGAACAATATACGACAAATCATCTCAAACCACAACAAAACAATTGCAAATGAGCCGTCGACCCCCAGACAGAGCGACTCCAAAACCAACAAAGGATGTAACTGTCGAAAGAAACCTGATTGCCCCCTCAACGGGGGGTGCTTACAAACATCAGTTGTCTACCAATCTAAGGTAATACGCAAGGACATTAACACATCCGACACATATGTAGGATTAACCGAGGGAGAATTCAAAACCAGATGGAACAATCACAAGGCTTCTTTCAGGAACCAAAACCTGCGGAATACCACAGAACTCAGCAAACACATTTGGGACCTCAAAGACAATAATGTTGAATATTCAATAACATGGCAAATTCTTGCATCCAGCACACCTTACAATAGTGGTAATAAAAGATGCAACCTATGCTTGAAAGAGAAACTGTTTATTATTTACCGTCCAGACCTGTCATCCCTCAACAAGCGCAGCGAAATTGTAACAACATGCCGCCATAGACGGAAACACCTCCTAGGTAACACATGAGCCAATCACCACGCCCCTAGGCCAGCCTGTACCCACCCACTCTGTGCCCTATATAAACCATGGTATGCGAATGCTCCCATTAAAATCTCCTGATGATTGAGGGAACCCCCCCTCATGAAACAGGCCTGTAGAGATGAAATAGTCTTGTGATTTTTTCCCACAAATACATATATATATATATATATATATATATATATATATATATATAAATAATTAAAAATGAAGTTTCTCAGTGTGAAATATATATATATATATATATATATATATATATATATATATATATATATATATATATATATATATATATATATATATAATCTCTCTCTCTCTCTCTATATATATATATATATATATATATATATATATATATATATATAATCTCTCTCTCTCTATATATATATATCTATATATATATATATATATATATATATATATATATATATATATATTTATGTACATCTATATTTATGTATATAATTTTTTATTATTATCATTATTTTTTAATTTATAAGACAGAAATTATAAGTAAAATTAAAGAAACAAAAACAAAGAAAAGGGAACAGGCTTCAAATTTGATAATAAAATAATAATTTTGATAAAATTGCAAATTAAGCTGTTAAAAGAATAAGTAAAAAAAAAAAGCATCTTATAGGCCAGAATTATTGGAATGCATTATTTGGTATTTAAAAAAAAACAAATTTAAGAATAAACCTAAAAATAATTAACTATTTACAACTATTATATTTTATTTCACCCCAAAATGTAATGCAAAAAAAAAAAAAAAAGTGTTTTTTTTGTTTATAAAGTATTTATGTATTTTATAAAAGGCTCACATTACACCAGTTTTAAAATCTCTGCATTGGCTATCCTGCGATGAGGTAGCGACTTCTCCAGGGTGTACCCCGTCTTCCGCCCAAATGCAGCTGAGATAGGCTCCAGCACCCCCCGCGACCCCGAAAGGGACACGCGGTAGAAAATGGATGGATATATATATATATATATATATATATATATATATAAAATTAAAAATGAAGTTTCTCAGTGTGAAATATATATCTATATATATATATCTATATATATATATATATATATATATATGTATCTCTCTCTCTCTCTCTCTATATATATATATATATATATATATATATATATATATATATATATATATATATATATATAGCTATATACTGTATATATTTATATATATTATTTTTTATTATTATTGTCATTATTTTTTAAGTTATAAGACAGAAATTATAAGTAAAATTAAAAAAACAAAAACAAAGAAAAGGGAACAGGCTTCAAATTTGATAATAAAATAATAATTTTGATAAAATTGCAAATTAAGCTGTTAAAAGAATAAGTTAAAAAAAATGCATCTTATAGGCCGGAATTATTGGAATGCATTATTTGGTATTTAAAAAAAACAAATTTAAGAATAAACCTAAAAATAATTAACTATTTACAACTATTATATTTTATTTCGCCCCGAAATGTAATGCAAAAAAAAAAAAAAAAGTTTTTTTGTTTTGTTTATAAAGTATTTATATATTTTATAAAAGGCTCACATTACACCAGTTTTAAAATCTCTGCATTGGCTATCCTGCGATGAGGTAGCGACTTCTCCAGGGTGTACCCCGTCTTCCGCCCAAATGCAGCTGAGATAGGCTCTATATATATATATATATATATATATATATATATATATATATATATATATATATATACATTTTCTACTGCTTGTCCTTGTATAAATGTATATATATCTGATCTGCCACCTCATTTATTTGATCTGCCACATCATTTACAAATAAAAAACAAGTTTCTCAGTGTGATATATAAATATATATATATATATATATATATATATATATATATATATATATATATATATATATATATATATATATATATATATATATATATAATATCGGGGTAGAGCAGAATATACGTTAGGTCAGGAAAAAATACAGAGGCTGTATCATCCCTACAAGCCTGTTTTGCATGTTGCCTTGCTCGTTAGGGGATTTTATTTTAAGGGAAACCTGCGAAACAGGCTTGTAGGGATGATATAGCCTCTGTATTTTTTCCTGACCTAACGTATATATATATATATATATATATATATATATGTACATATAAATATGTATATTTACTAAATGGCCCCCGCATCCTTTGATTGGTCAGTCTGTGGCCCTTAGTTGAACAAGTTAGGGCCCCCCTGTGCTAAATAATATATAGTAAATAAAATACTTCCATGTGATTGCATTGAAACAAACTCAATTCTTCGTTGTTGCCTTGGCGAGGAATCTTTCGGCAGCCATTCTGAGTCACCACAGGGGGCGCCAGCGAGCCAAACAGCCTTTTAGTGGCGCTCTGAGGGGCGTCACGCTTCCTCGCCGCCTCGCTATAAAAGCTTATCATCTGGCGGGGGATGGGGGGGACGCGGCGAGGTCGCCGGGGCGTCATGTCGAGGTCCTCGGCGAGGACACAACAGAGAGCTAATAAGGCGTCTCATTACGGAGCAGGTGGAGGATCTGGGTGTCGTGTCAGCGCTGTCACCGCCGCCGGGGGCCGGGTCACGACTCCGCCACGCCACCGTGTCACGCTGAAATGGCGGCGGCGGCGTTCACTTTGACGATCAACCTTGCCGCAAAGTGCTTCGGGGGACGAAGCACATGTAGCACGTGCCCATCCACTTTCAAAATGTGACGATACATGCGAGCACGTCAAATGTGAGATATAACACATTGGTCGTCTATTTTGGTCAAAAGGTAAACATGCTAGGCGAGCAGCTACACAACGGCTAAGCACAGTATAGCACACAAGCTAGACATACGTAATAATGGTGCGTTCAATTAACCTCGAAAGTTGGAAGTCGGAGCAGGGAGTGACGCCACAAATGAGATGTAAGCGTTCCAGTTACGGGTCGGAAACCCAGATGGCTTTTTCTTGCATTTGTGTCTTTATTAGCAAAGCTTTTTTTTGACACTGAATTTAGGGAAATTATTTTTTTGCGTTGGAATTTCATGAAAGGTTTTTTTTCCACATCGAATTATGATGACAATTTCATTGAAAAAGAAAATCTGTGTTTTAAAATACAGTGTATACAAATTCAGTGTAAAAACATTCCGTGTAAAAAATCAGGGTATAAAAATTCAGTGTAAAAAATTTCAAGCAAAAAAATCAGTGTAAAAAATCATTGGAAAAACTAACTAAACTAACACAAATTAATTGTATTAAAATTAAGTGTAAGAAAATTCAGTGTAAAAAAAATCACTTTAAAAAATAACTAAACTAACACAAATTAATTGTATTAAAATTAAGTGTAAGAAAATTCAGTGTAAAAAAATTCTGTGTAAAAAATCAGGGTATAAAAATTCAGTGTAAAAAATTTCAAGTAAAAAAAATCAGTGTAAAAAAATTCAGTGTAAAAACTAACTAAACTAACACAAATTAATTGTATTAAAATTACGTGTAAGAAAATTCAGTGTAAAAAAAATCAGTGTAAAAAAATCAGTGTAGAAACTAACTCAACTAACACAAACTAAGTGTATTAAAATTAAAGTGTAAGAAAATTCAGTGTAAAAAAAAATCAGTCTATAAAAATTCAGTGTAAAAATGTTCAAGTAAAAAACAAATCAGTGTAAAAAATCAGGGTATAAAAATTCAGTGTAAAAAATTTCAAGTAAAAAAAAAATCTGTGTAAAAACTAACTAAACTAACACAAATTAATCATATTAAAATTAAGTTTAAGAAAATTCAGTGTAAAAAAAATCAGTGTAAAAAAATCAGTGTAGAAACTAACTAAACTAACACAAACTAATTGTATTAAAATTAAAGTGTAAGAAAATTCAGTGTAAAAAAATTCAGTGTAAAAAAGATCAGTGTAAAAAATTTCAAGTAAAAAACAAATCAGTGTAAAAAAAATCAGTGTAAAAAATAAGGGTATAAAAATTCAGTGTAAAAAATTTCAAGTAAAAAAAAAATCAGTGGAAAAAAATACAGTGTAAAAACTAACTAAACTAACACAAATTAATTGTATTAAAATTAAGTGTAAGAAAATTCAGTGTAAAAAAAATATCAGTGTAAAAAAATCAGTGTAGAAACTAACTAAACTAACACCAACTAATTGTATTAAAATTAAAGTGTAAGAAAATTCAGTGTAAAAAAAATTCAATGTAAAAAAATTCAGTGTACAAAATCAGGGTATAAAAATTCAGTGTAAAAAATTTCAAGTAAAAAAAAATCAGTGTAAAAAAATTCAGTGTAAAAACTAACTAAAAACTAACACAAATTAATCGTATTAAAATTAAGTGTAAGAAAATTCAGTGTAAAAGAAATCAGTGTAAAAAAATCAGTGTAGAAACTAACTAAACTAACACCAATTAATTGTATTAAAATTAAAGTGTAAGAAAATTCAGTGTAAAAAAAAATTCAGTGTAAAAAAATTCAGTGTACAAAATCAGGGTATAAAAATTCAGTGTAAAAAATTTCAAGTAAAAAAAATCAGTGTAAAAAGATTCAGTGTAAAAACTAACTAAACTAACACAAATTAATCGTATTAAAATTAAGTGTAAGAAAATTCAGTGTAAAAGAAATCAGTGTAAAAAAATCAGTGTAGAAACTAGCTAAACTAACACAAACTAATTGTATTCAAATTAAAGTGTAAAAAAATCAGTGTAAAAAATTTCAAGTAAAAAACAAATCAGTGTAAAAAAAATCAGTGTAAAAAATCAGGGTATAAAAATTCAGTGTAAAAAATTTTAAGTAAAAAAAAATCAGTGTAAAAAAATACAGTTTAAAAACTAACTAAACTAACACAAATTAATCGTATTAAAATTAAGTGTAAGAAAATTCAGTGTAAAAAAAAATCAGTGTAAAAAAATCAGTGTAGAAACTAACTAAACTAACACAAACTAATTGTATTAAAATTAAAGTGTAAGAAAATTCAGTGTAAAAAATCAGTGTATAAAAATTCAGTGTAAAAAATTTCAAGTAAAAAACAAATCAGTGTAAAAAAATTCAGTGTAAAAAAAAAAAATCAGTGTAAAAACCAACTACACTAACACAAATTAATTGTATTAAAATTAAGTGTAAGAAAATTCAATGTAAAAAAATTCAGTGTAAAAAAAAAATCAGTGTCAAAATTTACTAAACTATAACAAATGACATGTATCAAAATTCAGTGTCTGTGATGAGGTGGCGACTTGTCCAGGATGTACCCCGCCTTTTGCCCGAAAGCAGCTGAAATAGGCTCCAGCACCCCCCCACAACCCCGAAAGGGACAAGCGGTAGAAAATGGACGGATGGATGGAAAATCCAGTGTAAGAAAATTCTGTGTAAAAAAAAATCAGTACAAAATACACTCTACTTAAAACATAATGTACATAAAATACAGAATGTGAGATTTACAATACTAACTATGAACAATAAAACACTGAATATTGACAATATTTGAGTGTTGCTCCTCGTAGATCGACATCTTTTATAATCGAGAAAGAACAACAAAGATGCAACAAAATGCCAAAGGTAAAAAAAAAACATCCACATATTTGTAAAAATATTACTGTTCTGCACAACTTTGTCTTTGTCCTCTGTCTGACACTCGCTACCAGGATGTAAACAAGCCCCGCCCACTCCGTGTGTGCCTCGTCTGCATGAAGCAGAGCTTAGCATGTCACTCAAAAGTGTGGATTATAACCATTAGAATCATGTCTATGGTTGGAAACATCTATTGAAATGTTAATGATGTTGTATTATGTCCAGTTAACTGCCTTTTTATGGAAGACCCCTGTCACATGACTTCAAACTCGACACCTCATTGGCTGCTTCTGACACAGGATCGATGGCTTTAGTCTTCATTTACTGGACTACACTACATTTATTTTTTTACACTAAATTTTTATACACTGAATTTTTTTCAGACTGAATTTTTATACACTGAATTTTTTTTGCACTGAATTTTTATACAGTGATTTTACACCTAATTTTTATACACTGAATTTTTTTCCGACTGAATTTTTTTCAGACTGAATTTTTTCAGACTGAATTTTTTTCAGACTGAATTTTTATACACAGAATTTTTTTTGCACTGAATTTTTATACACTGATTTTTTTACATTGAATTTTTATACACTGAATTTTTTTCAGACTGAATTTCTTTCAGACTGAATTTTTATACACTGGATTTTTTTTGCACTGAATTTTTATACACTGATTTTTTTTACACTGAATTTTTATACACTGAAATTTTTTCAGACTGAATTTTTATACACTGAATTTTTTTGCACTGAATTTGTATACAATGATTTTTTTTACACTGAATATTTTATACACCGAATTCTTTTCAGACTAAATTTTTATACAGTGATTTTACACTTAATTTTTATGCAGTGATTTTACACTTATATTTTATACACTGAATTTTTTTCAGACTGAATTTTTTTCAAAATTCAGACTGAATTTTTTTCAGACTGAATTTTTATACACTGATTTTTTTTGCACCGAATTGTTATACACTGATTTTAAACCTAATTTCTATACATTGAATTTTTTTCAGACTGAATTTTTTTCAGACTGAATTTTTATACACTGATTTTTTTTACACTGAATTTTTATACACTGAATTTTTTTCAGATTGAACTTTTTTCAGACTGAATTTTTATACACTGAATTTTTTTTGCACTAAATTTTTATACAATGATTCTTTTTACACTGAATATTTTTTGCACTGAATTTTTATACAATGATTTTTTTTACACTTAATTTTTACACACTGAATTTTTTTCAGACTGCATTTTTCAGTAAAAGGTAAAATAAGTTAAATAAAAGGTACATAATGTAAATAAAAGGTAAAATAAAGTACATTTAACATTAAATAATGTAAATCATTTAAAATAAGTTAAATAGAAGGTAAACAAATGTAAATAAAATGTAAAATAACATAGAATGTAAAAGAAGGTACATAAAAGGTCAAATAATTTACATAGAGTTTAAAATAAGGTACATAAAAGGTAAAATAAGTTACATAGAGGGTAAAAGAAGGTAAATAAAAGGTAAAATAAGTTACATAGAGGGTAAATGAAAGGTAAAATTAGTTAAATAGAGGGTAAAAGAAGGTACATAAAAGGTAAATAAAAGGTAAAATAAGTTACATAGAGGGTAAATGAAAGGTAAAATTAGATAAATAGAGGGTAAAAGAAGGTACATAAAAGGTAAATGAAAGGTAAAATAAGTTACATAGAGGGTAAAGAAGGTAAATGAAAGGTAAATGAGTTCAATAGAGGGTAAAATAAGGTAAATAAAAGGTAAAATAAGTTAATTAGAGGGTAAAAGAAGGTAAATAAAAGGTAAAATAAGTTTCATAGAGGGCAAAAGAAGGTAAATGAAAAGTAAAATGAGTTAAATAGAGGGTAAAAGAAGGTGCATAAAAGGTAAACTGAAAGGTAAAATAAGTTACATAGAGGGTAAAAGAAGGTCAATGAAAGGTAAAATGAGTTCAATAGAGGGTAAAAGAAGGTACATAAAAGGTAAACGAAAGGTAAAATAAGTTACATAGAGGGTAAAGAAGGTAAATGAAAGGTAAAATGAGTTCAATAGAGGGTAAAATAAGGTAAATAAAAGGTAAAATAAGTTAATTAGAGGGTAAAAGAAGGTAAATAAAAGGTAAAATACGTTTCATAGAGGGCAAAAGAAGGTAAATGAAAGGTAAAATGAGTTAAATAGAGGGTAAAAGAAGGTACATAAAAGACAAATAAAAGGTAAAATAAGTTACATAGAGGGTAAAAGAAGGTCAATGAAAGGTAAAATGAGTTCAATCGAGGTTAAAATAAGGTAAATAAAAGCTAAAATAAGTTAATTAGAGGGTAAAAGAAGGTAAATAAAAGGTAAAATACGTTTCATAGAGGGTAAAAGAAGGTAAATGAAAGGTAAAATGAGTTAAATAGAAGGTAAAAGAAGGTACATAAAAGGTAAAATACGTTTCATAGAGGTAAAAGAAGGTAAATGAGAGGTAAAATGAGTTAAATAGAGGGTAAAAGAAGGTACATAAAAGGTAAACGAAAGGTAAAATAAGTTACATAGAGGGTAAAGAAGGTAAATGAAAGGTAAAATGAGTTCAATAGAGGGTAAAATAAGGTAAATAAAAGGTAAAATAAGTTAATTAGAGGGTAAAAGAAGGTAAATAAATGGTAAAATAAGTTTCATAGAGGGCAAAAGAAGGTAAATGAAAGGTAAAATGAGTTAAATAGAGGGTAAAAGAAGGTACATAAAAGGTAAACTGAAAGGTAAAATAAGTTACATGGAGGGTAAAAGAAGGTCAATGAAAGGTAAAATGAGTTCAATAGAGGGTAAAATAAGGTAAATAAAAGGTCAAATAAGTTACATAGAGGGTAAAATAAGGTAAATAAAAGGTCAAATAAGTTACATAGAGGGTAAAATAAGGTAAATAAAAGGTAAAATATGTTTTATGCAAGTCCAGGATGACTGGAAGAAGAAGATGGTGACTAAAATAAGATGTTGTGACATCAGAGCAAGTGTGCAGTATTTGAGTGGTGTTGAAGGTGTGTGTGCCTCCTCCTCTTCACGTGTTGTTGTGACATCAGAGCAAGTGTGCAGTATTTGAGTGGTGTAGAAGGTGTGTGTGCCTCCTCCTCTTCACGTGTTGTTGTGACATCAGAGCAAGTGTGCAGTATTTGAGTGGTGTAGAAGGGGTGTGTGCCTCCTCCTCTTCACGTGTTGTTGTGACATCAGAGCAAGTGTGCAGTATTTGAGTGGTGTTGAAGGTGTGTGTGCCTCCTCCTCTTCACGTGTTGTTGTGACATCAGAGCAAGTGTGCAGTATTTGAGTGGTGTAGAAGGTGTGTGTGCCTCCTCCTCTTCATGTGTTGTTGTGACATCAGAGCAAGTGTGCAGTATTTGAGTGGTGTAGAAGGTGTGTGTGCCTCCTCCTCTTCATGTGTTGTTGTGACATCAGAGCAAGTGTGCAGTATTTGAGTGGTGTAGAAGGTGTGTGTGCCTCCTCCTCTTCACGTGTTGTTGTGACATCAGAGCAAGTGTGCAGTATTTGAGTGGTGTAGAAGGGGTGTGTGCCTCCTCCTCTTCACGTGTTGTTGTGACATCAGAGCAAGTGTGCAGTATTTGAGTGGTGTTGAAGGTGTGTGTGCCTCCTCCTCTTCACGTGTTGTTGTGACATCAGAGCAAGTGTGCAGTATTTGAGTGGTGTAGAAGGTGTGTGTGCCTCCTCCTCTTCATGTGTTGTTGTGACATCAGAGCAAGTGTGCAGTATTTGAGTGGTGTAGAAGGTGTGTGTGC
>NC_084563.2:2342098-2344598 GCF_033978685.3 Nerophis lumbriciformis
TTTGACTGCTGCCACGCGACACCCTCGATGTTCTTTTTCCCGCCTCCCACTTCTCCTTTTGTCCACGTTTGACTTCGCCGCCCAGGCATAGTTGAGCTGCTTGTTGCTAGGCAGAATTCACATCGCTCAATCCTCATTTTTTTCTATTGGCCAGTGAGGAAGACTTTTTGTACATGGAAGTTGTAGGCTGGGTGGTGCAAATAATGAAACAATGTTGGTTATACGTACATGTCCTTTAAAACGGACGTTGAAACAACGTTGCAAAATAGTTGTATTTGTAAATTGAGACAACGTGGATGTCCAACGTTGTTTCAATGTTGTTGGTTCGGAAATGACCACAATTCAATGTTAAATCAACGTCACAACCTGACATTGAATAAACGTTAAAAAGCATGTTGTTTCAACGTTGTATTTGTGTTGTGGAATATTTGTTGGGAAATGACCAAATTTCAATGTTAAATCAACGTCACAACCTGACATTGAATAAACGTTAACAAAAAGCATGTTTCGAGGTTGGAATTTGTGTTGTAGAATATTGGTTGAAAATTGACCAAATTTCAATGTTAAATCAACGTCAGAACTCAACGTTGATTAAACGTTGTTAAAAAGCATGTTGTTTCAATGTTGTATTTGTGTTGTGGAATATTGGTTGAAAATTGACCAAATTTCAATGTTAAATCAACGTCAGAACTCAACATTGATTAAACATTGTCAAAAAGCATGTTGTTTCAACGTTGTATTTGTGTTGTGGAATATTAGTTGGGAAATGACCAAAATTCAATGTTAAATCAACGTCAGAACTCAACATTGATTAAACGTTGTTAAAAAGCATGTTGTTTCAACGTTGTAATTGTGTTGTAGAATATTGGTTGGAAAAAATGACCACATTTCAATGTTAAATCAACATCAGAAACCGACATTAAATAGACGTCATCAAAAAGGATGTTGTTTCAATGTTGTATTTGTGTTGTAGAATATTGGTTGTGAAATTACCAAATTTCAATGTCAAATCAACGTCCCGACCTGACATTAATTAAATGTTAAAAAGTATGTTGTTTCAATGTTGTATTTGTGTTGTGGAATATTGGTTGGGAAATGACCAAAATTCAATGTTAAATCAACGTCAGAACTCAACATTAATTAAATGTTAAAAAGTATGTTGTTTTAACGTTGTATTTGTGTTGTAGAATATTGGTTAAAAATGACCACATTTCAATGTTAAATCAACGTCAGAACTCAACATTAATTAAATGTTAAAAAGCATGTTGTTTCAACGTTGTATTTGTGTTGTGGAATATTGGTTGTGAAATGACCAAAATTCAATGTTAAATCAACGCCAGAAACCGACATTAAATAGACGTCGTCAAAAAGCATGTTGTTTCAACGTTGTATTTGTGTTGTAGAATATTGGTTGGAAAAAATGACCACATTTCAATGTTAAATCAACGTCACAACCTGACATTGATTAAATGTTAAAAAGCATGTTGTTTCAACGTTGTATTTGTGTTGTGGAATATTGGTTGAAAATTGACCAAATTTTAATGTTAAATCAACGTCAGAACTCAACATTGATTAAACGTTGTTAAAAAGCATGTTGTTTCAACGTTGTATTTGTGTTGTGGAATATTGGTTGGGAAATGACCAAATTTCAATGTCAAATCAACGTCAGAACCCAACATTGATTAAACGTTGTCAAAAAGCATGTTGTTTCAACGTTGTATTTGTGTTGTAGAATATTGGTTGAAAAATGACCACATTTCAATGTTAAATCAACATCAGAAACCGACATTAAATAGACGTCATCAAAAATAATGTTGTTTCAATGTTGTATTTGTGTTGTAGGATATTGGTTGTGAAATTACCAAAATGCAATGTTAAATCAACGTCAGAAGCCAACATTGATTAAACGTCGTCAAAAAGCATGTTGTTTCAACGTTGTGTTTGTGTTGTAGAATATTGGTTGGGAAATGACCAAATTTCAATGTTCTATTCAATATCTCAACCTGACATTGAATAGATGTTAAAAAGCATGTTGTTTCAACGTTGTATTTGTGTTGTAGAATATTGGTTGGGAAATGACCAAAATTCAATGTTAAATCAACGTCACAACCTGACATTGAATAAACGTTAACAAAAAGCATGTTGTTTCAACGTTGTATTTGTGTTGTAGAATATTGGTTAGGAAATTACCAAATTTCAATGTTCAAATTAACGTCACAACCTAACATTGAATAAACGTTAAAAAGCATGTTGTTTCAACGTTGTATTTGTGTTGTAGAATATTGGTTGAAAATTGACCACATTTCAATGTTAAATCAACGTCAGAACTCAACATTGATTAAACGTTGTTAAAAAGCATGTTGTTTCAACGTTGTATTTGTGTTGTGGAATATTGGTTGAAAAATGACCACATTTCAATATTAAATCAACATCAGAAACCGACATTAAATAGACGTATTCAAAAAGCATGTTGTTTCAATGTTGTATTTGTGTTGTAGAA
>NC_084563.2:2352098-2374598 GCF_033978685.3 Nerophis lumbriciformis
ATATATATGTACATATATATATATATATATACATACATTTGTATATATATGTACATACATATATATATATATATATATATATATATATATATATATATATACACACACACGTCTATATATACATATATGTATATGTATGTATATATACATGTACACAATATATTCAAGTACACATTTAATGTGTATATATAATATATATTTATACACACGTATATATGTACATATACATGTATACATGTATATATACACGTATATATATACATATATAAATGTATATATACACATATATACATGCATATTTACATTTATACATATACGTATATTTAAATGTATATATACATACATGCGTATATACATATAGGCTATATATATATATATATATATATATATATATATATACATATTTAGTCTCTTCAAGTGTGCATTTTTGGACTAAAATATGGACGGATGTTGAGTACATTTCGTCATGTTTACATTGTTCATGTTTAGGAACTCTGCTTCATTTTACGCACTTTCCCGTTTACGGACCATGTTCAAGAACCAATTAGGTTCCTAAATGGAGGTGCCGCTGTAGCAACATGCAGCCGGTCCAGGTGGAACCCTCTTAGCCACCTAAAGACCTCCACGTGGTCTCAGCGGAGGTGTGGGCTAATGGTGTAGAAGCGTTGCCCCGCTACCTTCGCGCCGGTCACAATAATGTCGGCGCCAGCTAATCGATGCTGAGCTGCCGTGATTTATTGTGTTTGCTTGTGTCAGCAGCCGGAGCGCGGCCCAGGGATTCTCTCGCCAACCCCCCAACGCTCGCCTTAGTAATTGGATCCGAGAAGTTTGGAGTCACCCCGGCCCCCTCATAAGCGCCATTTGTAATGGAGACAAATGCAGCAATGCATCCTGGGAGGCGCCACTAATTGGCAGAAGAAGTCTGCTCGGCTCTTTCCTGCTTCCAAGCTAAACATTAGCATTACTTTAGCTTCAATGCTAACGCCAGGTAAATTGCGGTAAATGACTCTGAGGTGTTGGCTGCGAAATTGACATGTTAATGTTAGCATGCTAACAGTTAGCATGTGTCAAGTACCAAACAAAATGACTCTGAGGTCTTTGCTGTGAAATTGGCTACAAATGTTAGCATGGTAATGTTAGCATGCTAACAGTTAGCATGTGTCAAGTGCCAAATAAAATGACTCTGAGGTGTTGGCTGCGAAATTGGCTACAAATGTTAGCATGGTAATGTTAGCATGCCATCAGTTAGCATGTGCGAAGAACCAAATAAGTGACTCTCAGGTGTTGGCCGTGAAATTGGCTACAACAATTTAGCATGATAAGGTTAGCATGTGTAAAGTGCAAGGCATTTGGCTGCTAAATTTGCTACAAAAGTTAGCATGCTAACCGTCAGCATGTGTCAAGTACCGAGTTATATCACCGAGGCATTTGGCTGCAAAATTGGCTACAAAAGTCAGCGTGGTAATGTTAGCATGCTGACAGTTAGCATGTGCCAAGTGCCAAATAAAATGACTCTGAAGTGTTGGCTGTGAAATTTGCTACAAAAGTTAGCATTGGAATAATAGCCTGCTAACAGCATGTGTCAAGTACCAAATTAAATGACTATGTGGTCTTTGCTAAGAAATTGGCTACAAAAGATAGCATGGGAATATTAGCCTGCCAACAGTTAGCATGTGTCAAGTACCAAATAAAATGACTCTCAGGTCTTTGTTTTCAAAATTGGTTACAAACATTAACATTGTAATGTTAACATGCTAACAGTTAGCATGTGCGAAGAACCAAATAAGTGACTCTCAGGTGTTGGCTGTGAAATTGGCTACAACAATTTAGCATGATAATGTTAGCATGTGTCACGTATCAAGTTGTATGACTCCAGGTATTTGACTGCGAAATTTGCTATAAAAGTTAACATGCTAACAGTTAGCATGTGTCAAGTACCAAGTTGTATCACTGAGGCATTTGGCTGCAAAATTGGCTACAAAAGTCAGCATGGTAATGCTAGCATGCTAACAGTTAGCATGTGTCAAGTACCAAATAAAATGACTCTGAGGTCTTTGCTGCGAAATTGGTTACAAACATTAGCATTGTAATGTTAACATGCCATCAGTTAGCATGTGCGAAAAACCAAATAAGTGACTCTCAGGTGTTGGCCGTGAAATTGGCTACAACAATTTAGCATGATAATGTTAGCATGTGTAAAGTGCAAGGCATTTGGCTGCGAAATTTGCTACAAAAGTTAGCATGCTAACCGTCAGCATGTGTCAAGTACCGAGTTATATCACCGAGGCATTTGGCTGCAAAATTGGCTACAAAAGTCAGCGTGGTAATGTTAGCATGCTGACAGTTAGCATGTGCCAAGTGCCAAATAAAATGACTCTGAGGTGTTGGCTGCGAAATTGGCTACAAAAGTTAGCGTGGTAATGTTAGCGTGCTAACAGTTAGCATGTGTCAAGTGCCAAATAAAATGACTCTGAGGTGTTGGCTGCGAAATTGGCTACAAATGTTAGCATGGTAAGGTTAGCATGCTAACAGTTAGCATGTGTCGAGTACCAAATAATATGACTCTCAGGTCTTTGCTGCGAAATTGGTTACAAACGTTAGCATTGTAATGTTAACATGCTAACAGTTAGCATGTGCGAAGAACCAAATAAAATGGGTCTTAGGTGTTGGCTGTGAAATTGGTTACAACAATTTAGCATGATAATGTTAGCATGTGTCACGTATCAAGTTGTATGACTCCAAGGTATTTGACTGCGAAATTTGCTATAAAAGTTAACATGCTAACAGTTAGCATGTGTCAAGTACCAAGTTATATCACTGAGGCATTTGGCTGTGAAATTGGCTACGAAAGTCAGCACGGTAATGTTAGCATGCTAAGAGTTAGCATTTGTCAAGTGCCAAATACAATGACTATGAGGTCTTGGCTGCGAAACTGGCTACAAATGTTAGCATGGTAATGTTAGCATGCTAACAGTTAGCATGTGTCAATTTCCAAATAAAATGACTCTGAGGTCTTTGCTGCAAAATCGGCTACCAATGTTAGCATTTTAATGTTAGCATGCTAACAGTTAGCATGTGCCAAGTGCCAAATAAAATGACTCTGAGGTGTTGGCTGCGAAATTGGCTACAAATGTTAGCATGGTAATGTTAGTGGGCTAACAGTTAGCATGTGTCAAGTACCGAATAAAATGACTCTGAGGTATTTGCTGCGAAATCGGCTACAAATGTTAACATGGTAATGTTAGCATGCTAACAGTTAGCATGTGTCAAGTACCAAATAAAATTATTCTGAGGTCTTTGCTGTGAAATTGGTTACAAATGTTAGCATTGTAATGTTAACATGCTAACAGTTAGCATGTGCGAAGAACCAAATAAGTGACTCTCAGGTGTTGGCTGTGAAATTGGCTACAACAATTTAGCATGATAATGTTAGCATGTGTAAAGTGCAAGGCATTTGGCTGCGAAATTTGCTACAAAAGTTAGCATGCTAACCGTCAGCATGTGTCAAGTACCAAATCAAATCAAATCAAATCAACTTTATTTATAAAGCACATTTAAAATTTACCACAGGGGTAGCCAAAGTGCTGTACAATGAGCAGGTTAAAAGATAAAACGAGTACCGAGCAAACACAACACAACACAAACAGAACATGATAAAAAATAAATAATTAAAATAGAATTAATAAAAACATAAAACATAAAAACAGGATCACAGCAGTTATATCACTGAGGCATTTGGCTGCAAAATTGGCTACAAAAGTCAGCATGGTAATGTTAGAATGCTAACAGTTAGCATGTGTCGAGTACCAAATAAAATGACTCTCAGGTCTTTGCTGCGAAATTGGCTACAAACGTTAGCATTGTAATGTTAACATGCTAACAGTTAGCATGTGCGAAGAACCAAATAAAATGGCTCTGAGGTGTTGGCTGTGAAATTGGCTACAACAATTTAGCATGATAATGTTAGCATGTGTCACGTATCAAGTTGTATGACTCCAAGGTATTTGACTGCGAAATTTGCTATAAAAGTTAACATGCTAACAGTTAGCATGTGTCAAATACCAAGTTATATCACCGAGGCATTTGGCTGCGAAATTGGCTACAAAAGTCAGCATGGTAATGTTAGCATGCTAACAGTTAGCATTTGTCAAGTGCCAAATACAATGACTCTGAGGTCTTTGCTGTGAATTTAGCTACAAATGTTAGCATGGTAATGTTAGCATGCTAACAGTTAACATGTGCCAAGTACCAAATAAAATGACTCTGAGGTCTTTGCTGCGAAATTGGCTACAAAAGTCAGCATGGTAATGTTAGCATGCTAACAGTTAGCATGTGTCAAGTACCAAATACAATGACTCTGAGGTCTTTGCTGCAAAATTAGCTACAAATGTTAGCATGGTAATGTTAGCATGCTAACAGTTAGGATGTGTCAATTTCCAAATAAAATGACTCTGAGGTCTTTGCTGCGAAATCGGCTACCAATGTTCGGATAGTAATGTTAGCATGCTAACAGCTAGCATGTGTCAAGTGCCAAATAAAATGACTCTGAGGTCTTTGCTGCAAAATTGGCTACCAATGTTAGCATTTTAATGTTAGCATGCTAACAGTTAGCATGTGTCAATTTCCAAATAAAATGACTCTGAGGTCTTTGCTGCAAAATTGGCTACCAATGTTAGCATTTTAATGCTAGCATGCTAACAGTTAGCACGTGTCAATTTCCAAATAAAATGACTCTGAGGTCTTTGCTGCAAAATCGGCTACCAATGTTAGCATTTTAATGCTAGCATGCTAACAGTTAGCACGTGTCAATTTCCAAATAAAATGACTCTGAGGTCTTGGCTGCGAAACTGGCTACAAATGTTAGCATGGTAATGTTAGCATGCTAATAGTTAGCATGTGCCAAGTACCAAGTTATGGCTGTAAAATTTAGCATGCTAGTGTTATGAATGCTGCCTGAGGCTGAGCCAATCAGGGGCCAGGATACTGAACAGCATCTTGTCTCCTTTCCATAGTTGTGTTGTGTTGCTATTTTTTACTTCGTTTTTTCCATTTTTATGCTCAAAAATGCCCAATTTAAAGCAGAATGATGTCGAATATAACTTGTTTCCGATATAGATGTTGTGTTGAAAATGTTTAGAATATACTGGTATTAGTTCCAGTAACTTTCATGTATGAAAGTGGCCCCGCAGACTTAATCCCTCATCGTTATCTGTTGGTTCAGATGTGTCATGTGACCGGGGGGGGGGGGGGGGGGGGTCAATATTTGCTGCAGCTTTGTTTATTAATGAGTGAGTTTGACCTTTTTCATACTTTTCACCACACAAAGTCCACTACTGTAAACTTTGACATGGTGAGGGACAGGAAGCAGCAGTACTTTAACAAGTACTTTGTGTACTTTGTTTACTGTGTGTACTTTGTGGATGTTGACCTTGTTGTTGTTCCAAGTCCTCAGTGCAGACTTGGGTGTCATTCAAAAAGGTTCAGAGGCAAATAAATCAAGTAAAGTAGTTGTCTTCCCCGCACAACAACAACTACACTTTTAGTTTCTGTTATGTCAACAATGAAAATGTGTATGAGAGCAACTATCACAATATTTACTACTAGGACTTAACTTGACTTAGTTTATTTACACTAGCAGGTTTTCTACTTCTATTCAAACATGACAACTACATCACTTTTTTACAATCATCATTTATTACATTTGGTTTGCATTCTAACATGTAAAAAGGTGCCCAATGATACAGGTGTCTAATGATACAGGTGTATAATGATACAGGTGTCCAATGATACAGGTGTCTAATGACACCGGTGTATAATTATACAGGTCTATAATGATACAATTTTACAATCATTATCTATTACATTTGGTTTGCATTCTAACATGTAAAAAGGTGCCCAATGATACAGGTGTCTAATGATACAGGTCTATAATGATACAGATGTCCAATGATACAGGCGTTCAATAATACAGGTGTCCAATGATACAGGTGTCCAATGATACAGGTGTATAATGATACAGGTGTCCAATGATACAGGTGTCCAATGATACAAGTATCCCATGATACAGGTGTCTAATGATACAGGTGTCTAATGATACAGGTGTCCAATGATACATGTGTCTAATGATACAGGTGTCCAATGATTTAGGTGTCCAATGATACAAGTATCCAATGATACAGGTGTCTCATGATACACGTGTCCAATGATACAGGTGTATAATGATACAGGTGTCCAATTATACAGGTGTCTAATGATACAGATGTCCCATGATACAGGTGTCCCATGATACAAGCATCCAATGATACAGGTGTCCAATAAAACAGGTGTCCAATGAAACAGGTGTCCAATGATACAGGTGTTCAATAATACAGGTGTATAATGATACAGGTGTCCAATTATACAGGTGTCTAATGAAACAGGTGCCCCATGATACAGGTGTCCAATGACACAGGTGTCCAATGATACAGGTATCCACTGATACAGGTTTCCCATGATACAGGTTTCCCATGATACAGGTGTCTAATGATACAGGTGTCCTATGATACTGGTTTCCCATGATACAGTTGTCTAATGATACAGGTGTCCAATGATACAGGTGTCTAATGATACAAGTGTCCTATGATACAGGTTTCCCATGATACAGGTGTCTAATGATACAGGTGTCCAATGATACAAGTGTCCTATGATACAGGTTTCCCATGATACAGGTGTCTAATGATACAGGTGTCCAATGATACAGGTGTCCTATGATACTGGTTTCCCTTGATACAGGTGTCACATGATACAGGTGCCCAATGATACAGATGTCCCATGATACAGTTGTCTAATGATACAGGTGTCCTATGATACAGGTGTTAAATATTATTGTTTTTCAATGATACAGGTGTCAAATGATACAGGTGTCCGACGATACAGGTCTCTAATGATACAGGTGTCCTATGATACGGGTTTCCCATGATACAGGTGTATAATGATACAGGTGTCCAATGATACAGGTGTCTAATGATACAGGTGTCATATGATACTGGTTTCCCATGATATAGGTGTCTAATGATACAGGTGTCCAATGATACAGGTGTCTAATGATACAGGTGTCTAATTATACAGGTGTCCTGTGATACAGGTTTCCCATGATACAGGTATCATAATGATACTGGTTTTCCATGATACATGTGTCCCATGATACAGGTGTCCAATGATACAGTTGTCTAATGATACAGGTCTCTAATGATACAGGTGTCCTATGATACAGGTGTTAAATATTATTGTTTTTCAATTAATCAGGTGTCCAATGATACAAGTATCCGACAATACAGGTGTCTAATGATACAGGTGTCCAATGATATGCAGTTCTCAAATGATACAGGTGTGTAATGATACAGGTGTTCAATGATAAAGGTGTCTAATGATACATGTGTCTAATGATACATGTGTCCAATGATATGCAGTTGTCGAATGATACAAGTATCTGACGAGACAGGTGTCTAATGATACAGATGTCTAATGATACAGGTGTCCAATGATATGCAGTTGTCGAATGATACAGGTGTCTAATGATCCAGGTGTTCAATGATACAGGTGTCTAATGATACAGGTGTTCAATGATACATGTGTCCAATGATATTTAGTTGTCGAATGATACAAGTATCCGACGATACAGGTGTCTAATGATACAGGTGTCTAATGATACAGGTGTCCAATGATATGCAGTTGTCAAATGATACAGGTGTCTAATGATACAGGTGTTCAATGATACAGGTGTCTACTGATACATGTGTCCAATGATATGCAGTTGTCGAATGATACAAGTATCCGACGATACAGGTGTCTAATGATACAGGTGTCCAATGATATGCAGTTGTCGAATGATACAGGTGTCTAATGATACAGGTGTCCAATGATATGCAGTTGTCGAATGATACAGGTGTCTAATGATACAGGTGTCCAATGATATGCAGTTGTCGAATGATACAGGTCTCTAATGATACAGGTGTCCTATGATACAGGTGTTAAATATTATTGTTTTTCAATGATACAGGTGTCCAATGATATAGGTGTCCAATGATGCAAGTATCGGACGATACAGGTGTCTAATTATACAGGTGTCCAATGATATGCAGTTCTCAAATGATACAGGTGTGTAATGATACAGGTGTTCAATGATACAGGTGTCTAATGATACAGGTGTCTAATGATACAGGTGTCCAATGGTATGCAGTTGTCGAATGATACAAGTATCCGACGATACAGGTGTCTAATGATACAGGTGTCTAATGATACAGGTGTCCAATGATATGCAGTTGTCGAATGATACAGGTGTCTAATGATACAGGTGTCTAATGATACAGGTGTCCAATGATATGCAGTTGTCGAATGATACAGGTCTCGAATGATACAGGTGTCCTATGATACAGGTGTTAAATATTATTGTTTTTCAATGATACAGGTGTCCAATGATACAGGTGTCCAATGATACAAGTATAGGACGATGCAGGTGTCTAATGATACAGGTGTCCAATGATATGCAGTTCTCAAATGATACATGTGTCTAATGATACATGTGTCCAATGGTATGCAGTTGTCGAATGATACAAGTATCCGACGATATAGGTGTCTAATGATACACATGTCCAATGATATGCAGTAGTCGAATGATACAGGGGTCTAATGATACAGGTGTTCAATGATACAGGTGTCCAATGATATGCAGTTGTCGAATGATACAGGTGTCTAATGATACAGGTTATGTTAGCCACAAACCCTGGACTCATCAAATGGAAGTTATTGGTGTTTATTGCACGTTTCCAAGTTGTGTGTGTCTGACTATGTTCCTTGGCGTTCCCCAGGGCTCCATCCTGAGTCCACTCCCCATTGGTGACTTCCACCCTGGTGGCTTGAAGCAGGCAGAGGTGCAAGGAAACAGCAGCGCTTCTCACACAGAATGTAGCTCCACTGCTTGAAGACATGATGCCAAACTGACATTCTTCAGCCGTCAGATCTGTGAAGAACGTCCTGGAGGTGAAATACGCATCGCTGCCCTCGTTTGGAAGAGTCTTGCCTTCAAAGCGGAATCTGCTTGAAGTTGCGTGTTCTCCTCGGGGCGGCAGGAAGCCCATACACAACAGGCCTTGTTTTTCTTCTGGTTGAGGGAAAACTTTATTCTTGTTTTTTTTGGTGGGGGTTTAGGATCAGTGAGATGACAACAAGCTGCTTCACTTCTTCACACTGAGAGCCCCAGCCAGTGGAACATCTAACCTTATCCCACCTCTTCTGACTGATGTAGAAGGATAGTATTATCTAAAGATCATTTTGTGATGATGAGGTTTTTAGACAGATGTCCAAAGTATAGTTCATGTACTTTGGCTTGAAATATTTTAAACATGTGGTCTTTTGGTTGTCTGCAAAACTGTGTGCTTAACCTTAAAGTGAGGAATGTTAGAGAGAGCGATAATAAGCATTTGTTTTGGCTAGAGAGACATGACTGCCAGGGGGGGGGGGGGGAAGAGAGACTTAAGAGGAGAGGGGTTTTGGTCAAGGGGGGACAGACCATCTTGGCGGCGCGATAGAATGTTCTATACTGGACTGGTCTAAATGTATATATATATATGCAAAGCTTTGCAAATATATTACAAAATAACTATTCTGTCTCTGGTGGTTCAATGGTAACTAACCATTGAAATTTGGTCATTTTACCAACCAATATTCTACAACACAAATACAACGTTGAAACAACATGCTTTGTTGACGTTTAATCAATGTTGGCTTCTGACGTTGATTTTTTACCGTTGAAATGTGGTTTTTTCCCAACCAATATTCTACAACACAAACATAACGTTGAAACAACATGCTTTTTGACAACGTTTAATCAATGTTGGCATCTGACGTTGATTTGACATTGAATTTTGGTCATTTTCCAAACAATATTCTACAACTCTAATGTAACGTTGAAACAACAAGCTTTTTAACGTTTATTCAATGTCAGGTTGTGACGTTGATTTGACCATTAAAATTTGGTACTTTCCGAACCCATATTATACAACACAAACATAACGTTGAAACAACATGCTTTTTGACAACGTTTAATCAATGTTGGCTTCTGACGTTGATTTGACCGTTGAAATGTGGTCATTTTCCCAACCAATATTCTACAACACAAATACAACTTTGAAACAACATGATTTCTGACAACATTTGTTCAATGTCAGGTTGTGACGTTGATTTGAACATTGAAATTTGGTAATTTCCTAACCAATATTCTACAACACAAATACAACGTTGAAACAACATGCTTTTTGACGACGTTAAATCAATGTTGGCTTCTGACGTTGATTTGACCGTTGAAATTTGGTCATTTTCTCAACCAATATTCTACAACACAAATACAACGTTGAAACAACATGCTTTTTAACGTTTATTCAATGTTAGTTTGTGACGTTGATTTGACCATTGAAATTTGGTCATTTTACCAACCAATATTCTACAACACAAATACAACGTTGAAACAACATACTTTTTGACAACGTTTAATCAATGTTGGCTTCTGACGTTGATATGACCGTTGAAATTTGGTCATTTTCTCAACCAATATTCTACAACACAAATACAACGTTGAAACAACATGATTTTTGACAACGTTTAATCAATGTTGGCTTCTGACGTTGATTTGACCGTTGAAATTTGGTCATTTTCTCAACCAATGTTCTACAACACAAATACAACGTTGAAACAACATGCTTTTTAAAGACATTTATTCAATGTCAGGTTGTGACGTTGATTTGACCATTGAAATTTGGTCATTTTACCAACCAATATTCTACAACACAAATACAACGTTGAAACAACATGCTTTTTAACGTTTATTCAATGTTAGGTTGTGACGTTGATTTGACCATTGAAATTTGGTCATTTCCCAACCAATATTCTACAACACAAATACAACGTTGAAACAACGTGATTTTTGACAACATTTGTTCAATGTCAGGTTGTGACGTTAATTTGAACATTGAAATTTGGTAATTTCCTAACCAATATTCTACAACACAAATACAACGTTGAAACAACATGCTTTTTGACGACGTTTATCAATGTTGGCTTCTGACGTTGATTTGACCGTTGAAATTTGGTCATTTTCCCAACTAATGTTCTACAACACAAATACAACGTTGAAACAACATGCTTTTTAAATACATTTATTCAATGTCTGGTTGTGACGTTGATTTGATCGTTGAAATTTGGTCATTTTCCCAACCAATATTCTACAACACAAATACAACGTTGAAACAACATGATTTTTGACAACGTTTAATCAATGTTGGCTTCTGACGTTGATTTGACCGTTGAAATTTGGTCATTTTCTCAACCAATGTTCTACAACACAAATACAACGTTGAAACAACATGCTTTTTAACGTTTATTCAATGTTAGGTTGTGACGTTGATTTGACCATTGAAATTTGGTCATTTTACCAACCAATATTCTACAACACAAATACAACGTTGAAACAACATGCTTTGTTGACGTTTAATCAATGTTGGCTTCTGACGTTGATTTTTTACCGTTGAAATTTGGTCATTTCCCAACCAATATTCTACAACAAAGTACAACGTTGAAACAACATGCTTTTTGACAACATTTATTCAATGTCAGGTTGTGACGTTGATTTGACCATTGAAATTTGGTCTTTTCCCCAACCAATATTCTACAACACAAACACAACGTTGAAACAACATGCTTTTTGACGTTGTTTAATCAATGTTGGCTTCTGACGTTGATTTGACCGTTGAAATTTGGTCATTTTCTCAACCAATGTTCTACAACACAAATACAACGTTGAAACAACATGCTTTTTAAAGACATTTATTCAATGTCAGGTTGTGACGTTGATTTGACCATTGAAATTTGGTCATTTTCCAACATTGAAACAACATGCTTTTTAACGTTTATTCAATGTTAAGTTGTGACGTTGATTTGACCATTGAAATTTGGTCATTTTACCAACCAATATTCTACAACACAAATACAACGTTGAAACAACATGCTTTGTTGACGTTTAATCAATGTTGGCTTCTGACGTTGATTTGACCATTGAAAAGTCTTATCTACAAAATGTGCAGGTAGCATACCCCTTCCCCTTCGAGCTGTCCTGGATGAACTGAAATTATTTTTTCCAATCATTTTGGAACTTGCAAGCGTACTTCTTCTTCTTACTTGTCGTCGCCATGTCTCTTCTTCTGCTTCGTCTTCTTCTTCTGTTCTGATTGCCGCGCTTGACTTCGAGGTGTAACCGTTATTATTGTCCGGCCGGAAACGGCGCCCGGTGAAGGATGGTGTAGCAATATTGTTGTCCGGGTGGTCCGCATTGCCGGCAGTAAATCGGACCCGTTTCCAGTGAGGGCTGGACTCCGCCAAGGCTGCCCTTTGTCACCGATTCTGTTCATAACTTTTATGGACAGAATTTCTAGGCGCAGTCAAGGCGTTGAGGGTATCTAGTTTGGTGGCTGCAGGATTAGGTCTCTGCTATTTGCAGATGATGTGGTCCTGATGGCTTCATCTGGCCAGGATCTTCAGCTCTCACTGGATCGGTTCGCAGCCGAGGGATGAGAATCAGCTCCTCCAAGTCCGAGTCTATGGTTCTCGCCCGGAAAAGGGTGGAGTGGACAGCATTTCTAGGCGCAGTTGGGGCGGAGATCTTGCCCCAAGTGGAGGAGTTCAAGTACCTCGGAGTCTTGTTCACGAGTGAGGGAAGAGTGGATCGTGAGATCGACAGGCGGATCGGTGCGGCGTCTTCAGTAATGCGGACGTTGTATCGATCCGTCGTGGTGAAGAAGGAGCTGAGCCGGAAGGCAAAGCTCTCAATTTACCGGTCGATCAACGTTCCCATCCTCACCTATGGTCATGAGCTTTGGGTCATGACCGAAAGGACAAGATCACGGGTACAAGCGGCCGAAATGAGCTTCCTCCGCCGGGTGGCGGGGCTCTCCCTTAGAGATAGGGTGAGAAGCTCTGTCATCCGGGAGGAGCTCAAAGTAAAGCCGCTGTTCCACCACATGAGCCAGATGAGGTGGTTCAAGCATCTGGTCAGGATGCCACCCGAACGCCTCCCTAGGGAGGGGTTTCGGGCACGTCCGACTGGTAGGAGGCCACGGGGAAGACCCAGGACACAACAGGCTGGCCTGGGAACGCCTCGGGATACCCTGGGAGGAGCCGGACAAAGTGGCTGGGGGAGAGGAAAGTCTGGGCTTCCCTGCTTAGGCTGCTTCCCCTGCGACCCGACCTCCGATAAGCGGAAGAAGATGGATGGATGGATGGATGGATGGATGAGTGGAAATCGGGAGAAATTTGTGAGAATGGTGGCTCCTGGGGATTTTCTGGAGGGGCACTGAAATTCGGGACTCCATCCATCCATCCATCTTCCTCCGCTTATCCGAGGTCGGGTCCACAGCTGGTCCACAGTTCCACGACCAGGACGAAAACCACACTGTTCCTCCTGAATCCGAGGTTCGACTATCCGGCGTAGCCTCCTCTCCAGTACACCTGAATAGACCTTACCGGGAAGGCTGAGGAGTGTGATCCCACGATAGTTAGAACACACCCTCCGGTTCCCCTTCTTAAAGAGAGGAACCACCACCCCAGTCTGCCAATCCAGTGGTACCGCCCCCGATGTCCACGCGATGCTGCAGAGTCTTGTCAACCAAGACAGCCCCCACAAATTCGGGACTCTCCCGGGAAAATCGGGAGGGTTGGCAAGTATGGGGAGACGTGAGTCCGAATGTAAGAGCTGCAGGTTGTCTCCGGTACTTGTTGTCCGTCTTAGATGGTCTCCAGTATGCAGTGTCAATAAAGGGTTAATAAATGCGATTGTGTGGAGTGAAATTGGCAGAGAACACGAGTCCTGCTCGGGCTCGCTTCTTTCCAATCACGCCATTGAGCTTTTTCACGGAGACTCCATCAGTGGCGAAACAGTTTGTTCCCTCTCCCGAATGTTGTCTTCAAGGATGTTGCACACGCTTCCTTACCCTCGTCTCCATCTGCAACACTGATAGCATTATCCTATTTATTATTATTATCATCATCATCATCGCTTGAATACTTCGAGCAAGGTCGGCCGAGGCGGGAAAAACTGCGTTTTCTTTTGATCCTTTTTAAAAAGCGACATTATGAATGTGGCAGCAGTGAAAGGTTGTCAAAATGCAGCTAAAGTGTGCGTGAATAATTAGACGATGAAATGTCTTCTCTCTTCACGCAGCCTGACTGAATTCCCTTCAAAGACTCTTTATCAAAGTTCACCTTCGGATTGCCGAGGCTTTAAAGTCACACAATGAAGCCGCAGCTGATGTTCACTCTCGTCGGCGTGGAACATTTCAAGTCTCCACAGAAGGAGGGTGAGGGCGTACATCCGACCACCTCCAGTCTTTGACTGCAGGTACAGGGATCCATACTGAACTCTTCAGTGTTATGGATGTGAGGTTGCGGTGCCTTGAGGACTGATACATCCCACGTCTTGGTGGCTCTGGATGGAGAATATTGGGAAACCTCCCTTTTTCAGGGAAGAGTCCTCCCAGATTATTTAGTTCTAAGGCTGGCTAAATGATTGGAGGTGACTCGGATTAAAGGTGAACAGTTTAAAAGAGTATAAGTACAATAGCAAAACTGGAGCAAGAGTCCAGCCATCAACATTTTAGAGCATTCTCTGAAAAGGTCTGCCTCTTCACATGCTTTTGCACATGATTTAGTCTTGGACTTAGATTGGTCAGATCTAGTCTTAGAATGGTCAGATCCAGTCTTATACTTAAATTGGCCAGATCTAGTCTTATACTTAGATTGGTCACATCTAATCTGAGACTTAAATTGGTCACATCTAGTCTTAGACTTACATCGGCCAGATTTAGTTTGAGGCTTAAATTGGTCAGAACTAGTGTTAGGTTTAAATTGGTCAGCTCTAGTCTTAGAATGGTCAGATCCATTCTTATACTTAGATTGGTCAGATCTCGTCTTAGATTGGCCAGAATCAGTCTTATACTTAGATTGGTCAGATGTAGTCTTATACTTAGATTGGTCAGATCTAGTCTTAGATTGGCCAGAATCAGTCTTATACTTAGATTGGTCAGATGTAGTCTTATACTTAGCTTGGTCAGATCTAGTCTTATACTTAGATTGGTCAGATCTAGTCTTAGATTGGTCAGAATCAGTCTTATACTTAGATTGGTCAGATCTAGTCTGATACTTAGATTGGTCAGATCCAGTCTTAGACTTAGATTGGTCACATCTAATCTGAGACTTAAAAATTGGTCACATCTACTCTTAGATTTACATCGGTCAGATTTAGTTTTAGGCTTAAATTGGTCAGAACTAGTGTTAGGTTTAAATTGGTCAGCTCTAGTCTTAGAATGGTCAGATCCATTCTTATACTTAGATTGGTCAGATCTAGTCTTAGATTGGCCAGAATCAGTCTTATACTTCGATTGGTCAGATCTAGTCTTATACTTAGATTGGTCAGATCTAGTCTTCGATTGGCCAGAATCAGTCTTATACTTGATTGGTCAGATCTAGTCTTATACTTAGATTGGTCAGATCTCGTTTTATATTTAGATTGGTCAGATCTAGTCTTAGATTGGTCAGATCTAGTCTTGGATTTAGATTGGTCACATCTAATCTGAGACTTAAATTGGTCACATCTATTCTTAGCTTTACATCGGTCAGATTTAGTTTTAGGCTTAAATTGGTCAGAACTAGTGTTAGGTTTGAAATGGTCAGATCTAGTCTTAGAATGGTCAGAGCCAGTCTTAGACTTAGATTTGTCAGATCTAGTCTTCTACTTAGATTGGTCAGATCTAGTCTTATACTTAGATTGGTCAGATGTAGTCTTAGATTGGTCAGAATCAGTCGTATACTTAGATTGGTCAGATCTAGTCTTATACTTAGATTGGTCAGATCTCGTTTTATATTTAGATTGGTCAGATCTAGTCTTAGATTGGTCAGATCTAGTTCTAGATTTAGATTGGTCACATCTAATCTGAGACTTAAATTGGTCACATCTACTCTTAGATTTACATCGGTCAGATTTAGTTTTAGGCTTAAATTGGTCAGAACTAGTGTTAGGTTTGAAATGGTCAGATCTAGTCTTACAATGGTCAGAGCCAGTCTTAGACTTAGATTGGTCAGATCTAGTCTTATACTTAGATTGGTCAGATCTAGTCTTAGATTGGCCAGAATCAGTCTTATGCTTAGATTGGTCAGATCTAGTCGAAGATTGGTCAGATCTATTCTTAGAATGGTCAGATCCAGTCTTAGACTTAGTTTGGTCAGATCTACTCTTAGGTTGGTCAGATCTAGTCTTAGACTTACATTGGTCAGAATTAGTTTTATACTTAGATTGGTCAGATCTAGTCTTAGATTGGTCAGAATTAGTTTTATACTTAGATTGGTCAGGTCTTATACTTAGATTGGTCATATCTAGTCTTATACTTAGATTGGTCAGATGTAATTTTATACTTAGATTGGTCAGATCTAGTCTTCGATTGGTCAGAATCAGTCTTATACTTGGATTGGTCAGATCTAGTCTTATACTTATATTGGTCAGATCTAGTCTTGTACTTAGATTGGTCAGATCTAGTTTTATACGTAGATTGGTCAAATGTAGTCTTGGATTGGTCAGATCTAGTCTTAGATTGGTCAGATCTAGTCTTAGATTTAGATTGGTCACATCTAATCTGAGACTTAAATTGGTCACATCTATTCTTAGATTTACATCGGTCAGATTTAGTTTTAGGCTTAAATTGGTCAGAACTAGTGTTAGGTTTGAAATGGTCAGATCTAGTCTTAGAATGGTCAGAGCCAGTATTAGACTTAGATTGGTCAGATCTAGTCTTCTACTTAGATTGGTCAGATCTAGTCTTATACTTAGATTGGTCAGATGTAGTTTTATACTTAGATTGGTCAGAATCAGTCTTATACTTAGATTGATCAGATCTAGTCTTATACTTAAATTGGTCAGATCTAGTTTTATACTTTGATTGGTCAGATCTAGTCTTAGATTGTTCAGATCTAGTCCTAGATTTAGATTGGTCACATCTAATCTGAGATTTAAATTGGTCACATCTACTCTTAGATTTACATCGGTCAGATTTAGTTTTAGGCTTAAATTGGTCAGAACTAGTGTTAGGTTTAAATTGGTCAGATCTAGTCTTAGAATGGTCAGAGCCAGTCTTAGACTTAGATTGGTCAGATCTAGTCTTCTACTTAGATTGGTCAGATCTAGTTTTATACTTAGATTGGTCAGATCTAGTTTTAGATTTAGCTTGGTCACATCTAATCTGAGACTTTAGTTGGTCACATCTACTCTTAGATTTACATCGGTCAGATTTAGTTTTAGGCTTAAATTGGTCAGAACTAGTGTTAGGTTTGAAATGGTCAGATCTAGTCTTAGAATGGTCAGATCCAGTCTTATACTTAGATTGGTCAGATCTAGTCTAAGATTGTTCAGATCTAGTCTTAGATTGGTCAGATCTAGTCTTGGATGTAGATTGGTCACATATACTCTTCGATTTACATCGGTCAGATTTAGTTTTAGGCTTAAATTGGTCAGAACTAGTCTTAGAATGGTCAGATCCAGTCTTGGACTTAAAATGGTTCGATCATGTGCTCAGAACTTTTAACAAGACTCTTGACTTGGACCTGCAGTACCGGAGTCCAACAGAGAGGCAGTGGCAGCATGCAGGCTCCCTGGAAGGAGAAGAAGAAGTTCAGCTAAAAGAGCATGGGGGATGCCAAGATGGCAGACAAGAATATTGTCAATAAAAAGCATGAAGACAGTTATCAACAACACCCGCTGACATCTTTCAGGTCGGTGGATCTTATCTAAATACTATTATTTATTTCAATGTTAGCTAACTTAACAGTTATGGACACACAAAGTCAATGTTTTACTTCCCAGTGCTGCACGTGTGTGTATTACATAATGCTCATATCGCACATGATATCACACACAAGTAAACATGCTTCAGCACTGCTTGCATCGCACATGATATCGCACAAGTACACGGTATGTTTACTTGTGTGTGATATCATGTCCAGTACGTGTTTCCTTGGGTTTTATATCATGTGCAATACAAGCAGTCCTGCAGCTTCTCTACTTGTGTGTCATATCATGTGCGATACATGTTTCCTTATGTGTGATATCATGTACCATACGAGCAGTTCGGCAGCGTGTTTACTTGTTTTTGATATCATGTGTGATACAAGCTGTCCTGCAGAGTGTTTACTTGTGAGTGATGCCATGTGCGATACATGCAATCCTGCAGCGTGTTTACTTGTGTGTGATATCATGTGCGATAGAAGCAGTCCTGCAGCGTGTTTACTGCATGTGTGATATGTTTCCCTGTGTGCGATATCATGTGCGATATAAGCGTTCCTGCTGAGTGTTTACTTTTGTGTGATATCTTGTGCGACACAAACAGTCCTTCAGCGTGTTTACTTGTGTGTGATATCATGTGTGATACAAGCATTCCTGCTGAGTGTTTACTTGTGTCTGATATCATGTGCGACATTAGCAGTCCGGCAGCGGGTTTACTTGTGTGATATCATGTGCGATACAAGCAGTCCTTCAGCGTGTTTACATGTGAGTGATACCATGTGCGATCCATGCAATCCTGCAGCGTGTTTACTTGTGTGTGATATCATGTGCGATACAAGCAGTCCTGCAGCATGTTTACTTGTGTGTGATATCATGTGCAATACGTGTTTTCTTGTGTGCGATAGAAGCAGTCCTGTGGAGTGTTAAATTGTGTGCAATATCATTTGAGATACAAGCAGTCCTGCAGCGTGTTTACTGCATGTGTGATATTTTTCCTTGTGTGTGATATCATGTGCGATACAAGCGTTCCTGCCGAGCGTTTACTTTTGTGTGATATCTTGTGCGACACAAACAGTCCTTCGGCGTGTTTACTTGTGTGTGATATCATGTGTGATACAAGCTTTCCTGCTGAGTGTTTACATGTGTGTGGTATCATGTGCAATACAAGCAGTCCTGCAATATGTTTACATTTGTGTGATATCATGTGCGATACAAGCGGTCCTGCATCCTGTTGTGTGATATCATGTGCATTACAAGCAGTCTTGCAGCGTGTTTACATGTGTGATATCATGTACGATACAAGCAGTCCTGTAACATTTTTACTTGTGTGATATCATGTGCGATACAAGCAGTCATGGTTAGTGTTTACCTGTGTGTGTGTATGTGTGTGATATAATGTCAGATACAAGCAGTCCTGCAGCGTATTTACTTGTGTATGTGTGTGATATCATATGTGATACAAGCATTCCTGCTGATTGTTTACATTTGTGTGATATCATGTGTGACACAAATGGTCCTTCAGCATGTTTACTTGTGTGTGATATCATGTGCAATACGTGTTTTCTTGTGTGTGATATCATGTGCGATAGAAGCAGTCCTGTGGAGTGTTAAATTGTGTGCAATATCATGTGTGATACAAGCATTCCTGCTGAGTGTTTACTTGTGTCTGATATCGTGTGCGACACAAGCAGTCCTGCAGCGTGTTTACTTGTGTCTGATATCATGTGCGATATAAGCAGTCCTGCAGCGTGTTTACATGTGTGTGGTATCATGTGCGATACAAGCAGTCCCGCAATATGTTTACATTTGTGTGATATCATGTGCGATACAAGCGGTCCTGCATCCTGTTTACTTGTGTGTGATATCATGTGCATTACAAGCAGTCCTGCAGCGTGTTTACATGTGTGATATCATGTACGATACAAGCAGTCCTGTAACATTTTTACTTGTGTAATATCATGTGCGATACAAGCAGTCATGCTTAGTGTTTACCTGTGTGTGTGTGTGATATAATGTGCGATACAAGCAGCCCTGTATTGTGTTTACTTGTTTGTGATATCATGTGAGATACAAGCAGTCCTGCAGCGTATTTACTTGTGTGTGTGTGTGATATCATATGTGATACAAGCATTCCTGCTGAGTGTTTACATTTGTGTGATATCATGTGTGACACAAATGGTCCTTCAGCGTGTTTACTTGTGTGTGATATCATGTGCAATACGTGTTTTCTTGTGTGTGACATCATGTGCGATAGAAGAAGTCCTGTGGAGTGTTAAATTGTGTGCAATATCATGTGTGATACAAGCAGTCCTGCAGCGTGTTTACTGCATGTGTGATATGTTTCCTTGTGTGTGATATCGTGTGCGATACAAGCGTTCCTGCTGAGTGTTTACTTTTGTGTGATATCTTGTGCGACACAAACAGTCATTCAGCGTGTTTACTTGTGTGTGATATCATGTGTGATACAAGCATTCCTGCTGAGTGTTTACTTGTGTCTGATATCATGTGCGACACAAGCAGTCCTGCAGCGTGTTTACTTGTGTGTGGTATCATGTGTGATACAAGCAGTCCTGCAATATGTTTACATTTGTGTGATATCATGTGCGATACAAGCGGTCCTGCATCCTGTTTACTTGTGTGATATCATGTGCATTACAAGCAGTCCTGCAGCGTGTTTACATGTGTGATTTCATGTACGATACAAGCAGTCCTGTAACATTTTTACTTGTGTGATATTATGTGCGATACAAGCAGTCATGGTTAAGGTTTACCTGTGTGTGTGTGTGTGTGTGTGTGTGATATAATGTGCGATACAAGCAGTCCTGTATTGTGTTTACTTGTTTGTGATATCATTTGAGATACAAGCAGTCCTGCAGCGTATTTACTTGTGTGTGTGTGTGATATCATATGTGATACAAGCATTCCTGCTGAGTGTTTACATTTGTGTGATATCATGTGTGACACAAATGGTCCTTCAGCGTGTTTACTTGTGTTTGATATCATATGTGATACAAGCATTCCTGCTGAGTGTTTATATGTGTGTGATATCATATGCGATACAAGAAGTCCTGCAATATATTTACATGTGTGTGATATCATGTACGATACAAGTAGTCCTGTAACATTTTTACTTGTGTGATATCATGTGCGATACAAGCAGTCATGCTTAGTGTTTACCTGTGTGTGTGTGTGTGTGTGTGTGATATAATGTGCGATACAAGCAGTCCTGTATTGTGTTTACTTGTTTGTCATATCATGTGAGATACAAGCAGTCCTGCAGCGTATTTACTTGTGTGTGTGTGTGTGTGTGTGTGTGTGATATCATGTGATACAAGCATTCCTGCTGAGTGTTTACATTTGTGTGATATCATGTGTGACACAAATGGTCCTTCAGTGTGTTTACCTGTGTTTGATATCATATGTGATACAAGCATTCCTGCTGAGTGTTTATATGTGTGTGATATCATGTGCGATACAAGAAGTCCTGCAATATATTTACATGTGTGTGATATCATGTGCGATACAAGCAGTCCTGCAGCCTGTTTACTTGTGTGTGATATAATAAGCAATACAAGCAGTCCTGCAGCGTGTTTACATGTGTGTGATATCATCTTGGATCCAAGCAGTCCTGTAACATTTTTACTTGTGATATCATGTGCGATAGCAGTCCCGCTTAGTGTTTACCTGTGTGTGATGTAACATGCGATAGTCCTGCGTTGTGTTTACTTGTTTGTGACATCATGTGCAATACAAGCATTCCTGCAGCATGTTTACTTGTGTGTGATATCATGGTGCGATACAAGCATTCCTGCTAAGTGTTTACTTTTGTGTGATATCATGTGCGATACAAGCAGTCCCGTAACATTTTTACTTGTGATATCATGTGCGATACAAGCAGTCCCGCTTAGTGTTTACCTGTGTGTGTGATGTAACGTGCGATACAAGCAGTCCTGCATTGTGTTTACTTGTTTGTGACATCATGTGCAATACAAGAAGTCCTGCATCGTGTTTACTTTTTTTGTGATATCATGCGCAATACAAGCAGTCCTGCAGCGTGTTTACTTGTGTGTGATATCATGGTGCGATACAAGCATTCCTGCTAAGTGTTTACTTTTGTGTGATATCATGTGCGATACAAGCAGTCCTGTAACATTTTTACTTGTGATATCATGTGCGATACAAGCAGTCCCGCTTAGTGTTTACCTGTGTGTGATGTAACGTGCGATACAAGCAGTCCTGCATTGTGTTTACTTGTTTGTGACATCATGTGCAATACAAGCAGTCCTGCAGCGTGTTTACTTGTGTGAGATATCATGTGCGATACAAGCATTCCTGCTAAGTGTTTACTTGTGTGATATCATGTGCGATACAAGCATTCCTGCTAAGTGTTTACTTTTGTGTGATATCATGTGCGATACAAGCAGTCCTGCAGCTTTTTCAAAGCTGGACAGACAGCTAACATCCAAATGTCCTCCAGTAAACAAACAATTTATTCTATTTTTGTCAAAAAGTAAACATGCTAGGCTATAGGCTACGAGGAGGTAGCAGCTACACAACAGCTAAGCACACAATAGCACACCAGCTAGACATAGGTAATCATCATTGAACACTAAAAGGTGATATGTGTCAATATAAACAAGTATCAAATA
>NC_084563.2:2387098-2422098 GCF_033978685.3 Nerophis lumbriciformis
TACTAATAACACAAAACTAGCAACAATAACAATAATAAAAACAGCAACAACCAGAATAATAATAATAACAATAATAACAGCAACAACAATAATGATAAGCACAATAATAATAACAATAGCACAAAAATAGCAACAATAACAATAACAATAATAAAAACAGCAACAACCGGAATACTACTACTAATAATAATAACACAAAAATAGCAATAATAATGATAACAATAGCAATAATATTAACAGTAACAATAATAACAGCAACAACAATAATGATAATAACAATAATTATAATAATAACACAAATAAGGACAACAATAGTAATAATAGTACCAACAATAACAATAACAATAATAAAAACAGCAACAACAATAATAATAATACTAATAATAATAATAATAACAAAAATGGCAATAACAATAATAACAGCAACAACAATAATGATGATAATAATAACAATAATAATAATAATAATAACACAAAAATAGCAATAATAATAATAACAACAATAATAACAGCAAAAATAATGATATTAATAATAACAATAATAATAATAACACAAATATCAATAATAATAACAACAACAGTAACAATAACAATAATAATAATAACAATAATAATAACCAGCAATCAATCAATCAATCAATAAATCAATCAAAGTTTATTTATATAGCCCTAAATCACAAGTGTCTCAAAGGGCTGCACAAGCCACAACAAAAACAAAAATAATAACAATAATAATAATAACAATAATAATATTATTAACAATAGCAATAATAATAATAGTAATAATAATAATGATAACAATTATAATAACAACAATATTAACAATAACGACGACGATAAAAAAAAGATAACGATTAAAACAATTCAATAACAGGAAACAATCAACAAATTAAAATAATAGTGATAAAAAATATGTTAAAAAAAACAATAATAGCAATAAAAGAAAAAAAAACTTTAAAAAAATAACGATTATAAAAAAAACGATTAAAAAAACAACGATAAAAAATTATGACGATAAAAGAAATAACGATAAAAATAAATAAATAATATTAATAATGATAATATTAATAACGATAATATTAATAATGATAAAAAACATTTTTTATAACAATCAAAAGACTGTTTGGAATTTCACCGAATATCTTTAAAGTGAAAACTCTCATTGTGGTACACGTGATCACAACTGAATATATTATTATATTGACAATTGTGTTCTTATGAAAGGACCAACATGCTAGATAAAAGCATTGCATGCTAACACGTGCTAGCCCCATCACTGCTGCTCTGCCCTTTTAGATGTGGACTCCCTGACTTTATTGATCTTTCCTATTTCCACTGTTTTTCCTATTTCTTTTTTTTCAATCGTGGATTTCGTTACTTGGTGTCATCTTAGGGTAACAGCTCGCGTTTTTTCTGTTACCACGCTACTGTTAGCATGCCAACGTTTTACGCTCGCATTCTTAGCTAACCCGGTACTTTTTGAACTATTAATCACGGATTCCGTTATTTTGGCGCCACCTTCAAACCATTTATTTCAAACAAACATGCATATATTCTTGTACTTGCGGTATGCTAACTAATAATAATAATAATAATAATAATAATAATAATGGACTTTACATTGAGCAAACCTCAAAGTGCTACAGTGTATTAAAAAAAATAAAAAAATAATAAAAATAAATAAAAACTAGACAAGCCTAATAGCTATAACTAGCACGCCTATATCTAAAAAACAAACAAAAAAACATACCAAAAGTTGCCATTTCAAGATTCGTACTACATTTCAACTTCGGCATTGGAACACTCGCACGCTATTTCTTCGGGAATTGCCTCATCTCGTAATCACCGATGTTACACACAGTTGTGTACTTTGTTACACACTATTTGTACTTTTCATGTGAGCCTAAATATTTGTCCATTGAAGCGGTCCCCGGGTCCATCCCCTCTGTGTGTCCACATCGCCACGGCTGGTTGGACGTGATTGGCCGAGGCAGCCAGCGCAAACAAGTGTGTGTGTGTGTGTGTGTGTGTGTGTGTGTGGGCAAACAGTGGTCTCCCGTTATTTACCAGGACAGTCGCCAGCTGTCGCCACTTCTTTACTTCCTCTCGCTCCCGTGACTCGCCGCCGGCGGACGATGTCACCGAGTCGACGACACAGTGACCTTTTGCGAGCGAGAGGGCGGAACGCAAGTGTCAGGGCTTGTCGATGGATTCTCTTTACGGAGCTTTTCTGCTCTTGTACTCCCGTGATTTAGCTCCGCTTAGGAAGAAGGTGGCTGATATCGTAATAAGCATCAAATGTTAGTTATTAGTTATTACGTTAATGTTAGCGTTTATATTAGCATTGTAATTTAAGCATTATTATTAATATTAGCATGTCAATGTTGGCATGCTAATTTTTGTATTATTATTAGCATTTAAATGTGAGCATGCTAATTATAACATTGTTATTTTAAGCATTCTAATGTTAGCATTATTATTAGCATGCTGGTGTTAGCATGCTAATTGCAGTTATTTTATTAGCATGGTAATGATAACATTGTTAATAGGATGCTAATATTATCTCGATCATATCATGATCGTTTTAGTATTATTATAAAAGCATGCTAATATTAGCATGTTAGCATACCATTGTTAGCATGCTAATGTTAACATGTTAATGTTAGCGTTTACATTAGCATGTTAATGTAAGCCTAATTGTTATTAGCATGGTATTGTTGGCATGCTAATTTTAGTATTATTATTAGCATTTTAATGTGAGCATGCTAATTATAACATTGTTCATAGCATGCTCATCTTGTCATGATAATTTTAGTATTATTCCAAGCATTCTAATGTTAGCATTATTATTAGCATGCTGGTGCTAGCATGCAAACGTTAGTATTGTGTGCTTGCTAAGTTTAGCATGCTAATGTCAGCGTTTTTAGTAGCATGTAAGTGTAAGCATTATTATTAGCATGGTAATGTTGGCATGCTAATTGCAGTTATTTTATTAGCATGCTAATGATAACATTGCTAATAGCATGCTAATATTATCTTGATCATATCATGATCGTTTTAGTATCATTATAATAGCATGCTAATATTAGCATGTTAGCATACCATTGTTAGCATGCTAATGTTAACATGTTAATGTTATCGTTTATATTAGCATGTTAATGTAAGCATTATTATTATTAGCATGGTAATGTTAGCATGCTAATTTTAGTATTATTATTAGCATTTTAATGTGAGCATGCTAATTATAGCATTGTTCATAGCATGCTCATCTTGTCATGATCATTTTAGTATTACTTCAAGAATTCTAATGTTAGCATTATTATTAGCATGCAAACGTTAGTATTGTGTGCGTGCTAATTTTAGCATGCTAATGTCAGCGTTTATAGTAGCATGTAAGTGTAAGGATTATTATTATTAGCATGGTAATGTTGGCATGCTAAGTGCTACTCTTTTAGTGGCATTCTAATGTTAGCATGTTAATGATAACATCGTTAATAGCGTGCTAATATCTCGATCATATCATGATCATTTTCGTATTATTATTATTATAGCACGCTAATATTAGCACGTTAGCATTTTAAAATAGCATTATTAACAACATGTTAATGTTAGCATTATGATAATGTTAATGTTATCATGTTAGCATTAATATTAGCATGTTTTATTATTATTTTAATATTACTGCCATGCGAATAATACCATGTTAATGTTAGCATTATTATTAATACTATAATGTTAGCATGATAATGTTAGCATTATTAGCATGCAATTGTTAACATGCTAATATTAGCATTATTGTTATTAGCATGTTAATGTTAACATTGTAATTAGGGTGCTAATGCCGGCATGCTAATTGTATTATTGTTATGAACATGGTTTTGCTAATAGCATTTCCACCAGGAGGCGCCAGTTTGAGCTCAGCACATAATGTCTTTTATGGTATTTGGCTCCGCCCCCCGTCCTCACCGCACGTCCAAATACTATTGACAGGACGAAGACGCTCGGCACTGATGTCTGCTTTTTTCCCTGGCCTACAAGGCCTGCACCTCGCACTAACGTGTCGGCCTGATGGGGGCGGCGTTGAGGCAAATACCAGCTGCCAATCATCCACCTTCTGACCTTTTCACACATTCTTCAGAGGCTCCGCCTCCAGAACAAAAGCTCTGAGGGGAAGTCACACTCTCAGGAGTCACGTCTTCACAAAATTACTGACTGTCAAGAACATTTTAGCATCCTGATTCCTTTGTCCATGATGTCATGTTGATGATGTCACGTTGATGATGTCATGTTGATGATGTCACCCTGATGATGTCACGTCGATGATGTCACGTTGATGATGTCATGCTGATGTCACGTTCATGATGTCACGTTGATGATGTCATGTCCATAATGTCATGTCTATGATGTCATATAGATGATGTCACGTTGGATGATGCCATGTTGATGTCACGTTCATGATGTTACGTTGATGATGTCATGTCTTTGATGTCATGTCTATGATGTCATGTTGATGATGCAGCAATGGTGTCATGTTGATGGTGTCACGTTGATGATGTCATGTTGATGATGTCACGTTCATGATGTCATGTCGATGATGTCACGTCGATGATGCCATGCTGATGTCACGTTCATGATGTCACGTTGATGATGTCATGTCCATAATGTCATGTCTATGATGTCATATAGATGATGTCACGTTGGATGATGCCATGTTGATGTCACGTTCATGATGTTACGTTGATGTTGTCATGTCTTTGATGTCATGTTGATGATGTCATGTCTATGATGTCATGTTGATGATGTAGCAATGGTGTCATGTTGATGATGTCACGTTGATGATGTCATGTTGATGCCACGTTGATGATGTCACGTTGGTGATGCCACGTTGATGATGTCACGTTGGGGATGTCACGTCGATGATGTCACGTTGATGATGTCACGCTGATAATGTCACGTTGATGATGTCACGCTGATGATGTCACGTTGATGATGTCACGTTGATGATGTCATGTTGATGTCACGTTCATGATGTTACGTTGATGATGTCACGCTGATGATGTCATGTCTTTGATGTCATGTTGATGATGTCACGGTGATGATGTCATGTCTATGATGTCATGGTGATGATGTCACGTCGATAATGTCACGTTGATGTCAAGTTGATGATGTCATGTCTATGATGTCATGTCTATGATGTCATGTTGATGATGTCACATTGGTAATGTCAAGTTGATGATGTCACGCTGATGATGTCACGTTGATGATGTCATGTTGATGTCACGTTCATGATGTTACGTTGATGATGTCATGTCTTTGATGTCATGTTGATGATGTCATGTCTATGATGGCACGATTATGATGTCACAATGATGTCATGTTGATGATGTCACGTTGGTGATGTCATGTTGATGTCATGTTCATGATGTTACGTTGATTATGTCACGTTGATGTCACGTTCATGATGTTACTTTGATGATGTCATGTTGATGATGTCATGTCTATGATGTCACAATGATGTCATGTTGATGATGTCACGTTGGTGATGTCATGTTGATGTCACGTTGATGATGTTATGTTGATGATGTCACGTTGATGTCACGTTCATGATGTTATGTTGATGATGTCACGGTGATGATGTCATGTGTATGATGTCATGGTGATGATGTCACGCTGATGGTGTCATGTCTATGATGCCATGCTGATGTCATGTTGATGATGTCACAATGATGTCATGTTGATGATGTTACATTGGTAATGTCAAGTTGATGATGTCACGTTGATGATGTCATGCTGATGATGTCACGTTGATGATGTTACGTTGATGATGTCACGCTGATGTCACGTTGATGATGTCTATGATGTCATGTTGATGATGTCACAATGATGTCATGTTGATTATGTCACGTTGGTGATGTCACGTTGATGATGTCACGCTGATGATGTCACATTGATGATGTCACGTTGATGATGTCAGAATGATGATGTCACATGGAGTTAGGACTAGCAGGATTCGACAAGAAGGCATGCTAATCGCTAAGCTAGTTGCTAAGCTAGCTTGCGACGTCATCAAGCCGAGCAAAGAAGTGCGAGGCGAGCAGAGCAGCAGAGGAGTTCAGAAGAAGAAGAAGAAGTCAATGTTGGCATGGACACGACACAGGTGCAAGGAAGAGGTGTCAGCCGCCATTGTCCCGCTGTCATGGGGCTGCTTGTGCGGAGGACAAAGCGTGATGACTAAATGTGATAATGTGATCATGTGATTGTGTGCAGCAAACAATATGCCACTCAATGATGAGCCCTGTTAGCGATAGCAGCGCCCTGATAAACAGCAGGCAGCAGAACAATAGCCTGTGGCTTTAATGAAAACACACACACGCACACACACACACACACACACACACACACACACACACACACACACACACACACACACACACACACACACACACACACACACTCACTCACACACTCACATGCACACACACACGCACACGTACACACACACGCACCCACGCACACACTCACACACACTCACACAAACAAACAAACACACGCACACACAAACACACACACTCACATGCACACATACGCACGCACACACACACACTCACTCACACGCACACACACACACTCACACACACTCAAACAAATGCACAAGCACACAATCACACACACACACACACACTCACACACACGCACACATACGCACGCACACACACTCACACACTCAAACAAATGCACAAACACACAATCACACACACACGATCACGCACACACACACGCATGCACACACACGCGAACACACACTCACACACATGAACGAACACACACACACGCACACACAAACACACACACACTCACATGCACACACACACTTACACACACACACACATGTGCGCACACACACTCACTCATGCACACACACACACTCATGCACACACACACGCACACACACACACACACACACACACTCACTCACACGCACTAACACACACACGCACACATACGCACGCACACACACTCAAACAAATGCACAAGCACACAATCACACACACACACACTCACGCACACACACGCACACACACACACGCATGCACACACACGCGAACACACACTCACACACACAAACGAACACACACTCACATGCACACACACACTTACACACACACACACACACACGTGTGCACACACACTCACTCATGCACACACACACACACTCACACACACACACACACACGCACACACACACACTCACTCACTCACTCACACGCACACACACACACACACACACACGTACACGCACACACACACACACAAACAAACACACGCGCACACAAACACACACACACTCACACGCACACACACTCACATGCACACACGCACACGCACACACACACGCACCCACGCACACACTCACACACACTCACACAAACAAACAAACACACGCACACACAAACACACACACACGCACACATACGCACGCACTCACACTCACTCACACGCACACACACACACTCACACACACTCAAACAAATGCACAAACACACAATCACACACACACACACTCACGCACACACACGCACACATACGCACGCACACGCACTCACATACACTCAAACAAATGCACAAACACACGCACACACACACACACACTCACGCACACACACACACATACACACACATGCACACACACGCGAACACACACTCACACACACGAACGAACACGCACACACAAACACACACACTCTCACATGCACACACACACACACACACACACACACACACACACACACACACACACACACACACTCACATGCACACACACACACACACACACACACACACACACACACGGAACAAAAAAGAAGTTTCTGAAGATTAGCAGTCAGAGAGCAACATCATAATTAACTAAAAAAAAAAAGACAACAAAAGTGTGAAGAAATCCTTTTTCCAGTTGTGTGTGAAAATAATTGCAGTATTATTTCAGTCCTAATGAAGTGTTTTTTTTTACGAGTGTAAAAATTGTAATCCCCCTCCCTAAATCCTGTATCGCTTCATGTGAGGGGAGTCAAATAGTGCGCCGGTTCGATACGGGTGATTAGGTGAGCGAGGCGTGAAGAAGCCCATTAGGAGGCGCGCTGTCATCACCGCGGCGCCAGGCGGCCACTCAGCCACGTTCCGCTCCGTGCGCGGCCGGAGCATATTGCGCTCTTAATGTGAAAGGCACAGGAAGTGGCATTATCAGTCTTGCATGAAGCGGCGTATTGAATCCGGTACTTTTTATTTTTGGCACCGACCCGAATCCCGCCGGTCCTACCGGGCACCCGATTCACGTCATTCACTCGTGTTTTTTGGTACGTGGGCACTCCAGCAGCACTGAGAGCGGACTCCGCCAAACTACCTCCAGGCGATGTTGCCATTTTTGATTGCCAACAAAGACACTTTAGTAATGCACTAGTAGTCAATTGTAGTTGTCGTACTCGTATTAGTACTGTATTATGTAGTACTTTTAGTAAAGTACTTGTAGTTAATTGTAGTTGTAGTACTTTGTAAAAACACCCCTGTTATGGGCTCATTTGTAGACATTCCCTAAAAAAAACAAAAAAAACACCTGGGCACATTTGTAGATGCTCCCTAAAAAAAAACAAAAAAAAAAAAAAACACCTGGGCACATTTTGTAGACGCTCTCTGCAAACAACTGTTATGGACCCATTTGTAGACATTCCCTAAAAACAAAAGCACTCGGGCACATTTGTAGACGCTCCCTGCAAAAATAACCACTAAGGGTCCATTTGTAGACACTCCCTAAATAGAAAACCACTATTGGCCCTTTTGTAGACGCTCCCTGCAAACATAAATCTTATGGGGACCATTTATAGACGCTCCCTGCAAACACAACTGTTATGGACCCATTTGTAGACATTCCCTAAAAAAAACAAAAAAACACCTGGGCACATTGGCAGATGCTCCCTAAAAAAACAAAACAAAACAAAAAACACCTGGGCACATTTTGTAGACGCTCCCTGCAAATAACTGTTATGGACCCATTTGTAGACGTTCCCTAAAAACAAAAGCACTCGGGTCCATTTGTAGACACTCCCTAAATAGAAAACCACTATTGGCCCTTTTGTAGACGCTCCCTGCAAACATAAGTCTTATGGGGACCATTTATAGACGCTCCCTGCAAACACAACTGTTATGGACCCATTTGTAGACATTCCCTAAAAACAAAAGCACTCGGGCACATTTGTAGACGCTCCCTGCAAAAATAACCACTAAGGGTCCATTTGTAGACACTCCTTAAATAGAAAACCACAATTGGCCCTTTTGTAGACGCTCCCTGCAAATTTAAGTGTAATGGGGACCATTTATAGACGCTCCCTGCAAACAACTGTTATGGACCCATTTGTAGACGTTCCCTAAAAACAAAACCACTTGGGCACTTTTGTAGACGCTCCCTGCAAACATAACTACTAAGAGTCCATTTGTAGACATTCCCTAAATAGAAAACCACTATGTGCCCATTTGTAGACGCTCCCTGCAATCAATCAATCAAATAAGTCTTATGGGGACCATTTCTAGACGCTCCCTGCAAACAATTGTTATGGACCCATTTGTAGACATTCCCTAAAACAAAAGCACTTGGGCACATTTGTAGACGCTCCCTGCAAAAATAACCACTAAGGGTCCATTTGTAGACACTCCCTAAATAGAAAACCACAATTGGCCCTTTTGTAGACGCTCCCTGCAAATTTAACTGTAATGGGGGACCATTTATAGACGCTCCCTGCAAACAACTGTTATGGACCCATTTGTAGACATTCCCTAAAAACAAAACCACTTGGGCACATTTGTAGACACTCCCTGAAAAACAATTGCTGTGGGCCCATTTGTAGACGTTCCCTAAAAACAAAAACCAGTAAGGGCCCAGTTGTAGACGCTCCCTGCAAATATAACCACTAAAGAACCATTTGTAGGCATTCCCTAAATGGAAAACCACTATGTGCCCATTTGTAGACGCTCCCTGCAAACATAAGTCTTATGGGGACCATTTATAGACGCTCCCTGCAAACAACTGTTATGGACCCATTTGTAGACGTTCCCTAAAAACAAAAGCACTTGGGCACATTTGTAGACGCTCCCTGCAAACATAGCTACTAAGGGTCCATTTGTAGACATTCCCTACATAGAAAACCACTATTGGCCCTTTTGTAGACGCTCCCTGCAAATTTAAGTGTAATGGGGGACCATTTCTAGACGCTCCCTGCAAACAACTGTTATGGACCCATTTGTAGACGTTCCCTAAAAACAAAACCACTTGGGCACATTTGTAGACGCTCCCTGCAAACAATTGCTGTGGGCCCATTTGTACATGTTCCCTAAAAACAAAAACCAGTAAGGGCCCAGTTATAGACGCTCCCTACAAATATAACCACTAAAGAACCATTTGTAGGCATTCCCTAAATGGAAAACCACTACGTGCTCATTTGTAGACGCTCCCTGCAAATGTAGGTGTAATGGGGGACCATTTATAGACGCTCCCTGCAAACAACTGTTATGGACCCATTTGTAGACGTTCCCTAAAAACAAAAAACAGTAAGGGCCCAGTTGTAGACGCTCCCTGCAAATATAACAACTAAGGAACCATTTGTAGACATTCCCTAAATGGAAAACCACTACGTGCCCATTTGTAGACGCTCCCTGCAAACATAAGTCTTATACTTTCTAAATATATTTTTAGGTAAATTATTCAGTTTTTTTTAATTTGCGAATAATTTTCTTAAATTTAATGACATAGTTTTTTTTACTTTCGAATATTATTATTATTTTTTTAATTTAAGAAAATTGTTTTTTAATTGCAAATCGTTTTTTTTTATTTTTTTTTTTATTTCTTTTATATTTGCCAACCCGTTTTTTTAATGAAATAAACGTCTTTTTTTGATTGGAAATACTTTTTTTTATTGACTTTATTTGTATTTGCAAAGTTTGGGCGTGAGTAAAAAAAAAGTGATTGTATTTGTGGAGTTTTGACATTAATTTACTCCATTTATTTCATACCATCTGTGTGTAACAACTTAGTTGCCATGTAAAATCGCTAATGCTAATCAGTAGCATGTACATTTCATACTGTAGATAAATTAGCATCGAGCTATCTTATTTTCCTTTTAGTACTTTCTATCAGGCACGCTAAAAATGACAACATTACTTTGAGAGTCCACTAACATACGCTTGTTTTCCCGCCATATACTTATCAGTCGTACTCTCCAATGAGCTGTTGATATCAAAGGGTCTTCAGTATCGTTCAGTTTCTCATATTGCGGTAGTAAGCACTAAACATGATTTTTTTTTTTGTGGACAATTTCATACAAAAACATATTTTTTTTGCTGACGAGGCGTCGTCTTCGGGGTTGTCGGTTCAACGCCGGTGCTCAGCGGCGAGCGGGACGTCTCCGCTTTGACAAGTTTGGATCTCTGGAAGCGCTGGCGTGCAGCTCGCCGCCCGCAGCTACTTCCTGTCAGCGGCAGACGAGCTGCCGGCATCATCGTTAGCGACGTCGTTATCTGATTCCCTCAGAAGATGAAGGCCGCCAGGAGGCCATGGAATAAAAACATGAGAATAAGGAAAAATCCTTGGCAGCTCAAACCTGTCACATGACCTGCACTATATATATATATATATATATATATATATATATATATATATATATATATATATATATATATATATATATATATATATATATATATATATATATATATATTTATATACACAGTATATATATATATAAAAAAAAAAATATATATATATATATATATATATATATATATATATATATATATATATATATATATTCGAAAGCAAAAACAATTACATTTTATTCTATCCAAAACAATTATTCGCAACTTAAAAAAAACAGAATCCTTTAATTAAAAATATATTTCGCAAGTTTAAGACAATTTTCTTTGGTTTAAAAAAACGATTTGTAAATAAATAAAACAAAACAATTTTCTTAAATTTAAATAAAATAAAACTATTCACAAGCAAAAAAAACTATTTTATTACATTTAAAAAAATTATTCGCAACTTCAAAAAAACAGAATCTTTTAAAAATATATATATATTTCGCAAGTCTAAGACAATTTTATTTGGTTAAAAAAAAACGATTCCTAAATAAATAAATAAATATTTAATCAATGAAAGGATTTACAAGTACAAAAACAATTTTGTTAACGAAAAAAATTAATTAATTAAAAAACAAGTAAAAATGTTTTTTCCAGTTAAAGAAAATGTTTTGCAAATATAAAAAACATTTTCTTCAATAAAAAAGTAAATAACAATTTGCAACTACAAAACAAATTCCATTTATTAAAAAAAACAAAAAACATTTGCAAGTATAAAAACAATTTTCTCCAAGTTAAAATTTTGGGCAGTAAGGTTCTACCTTGGGCTATCCACACGCTTATATATATATATATATATATATATATATATATATATATATATATATATATATATATATACATATAAATATATATATATATATATATATATACACAGTATATATATATATATATATATATATATATATACACAATATATATATATATATATACACAGTATATATATATATATATATATATATATATATATATATATATATATATATATATATATATATATATATACACAGTATATATATACACAGTATATATATATATATATATATATATATATATATATATATATATATATACACAGTATATATATACACAGTATATATATATATATATATATATATATATATATATATATATATATATATATATATATATATATCCACCGTATATATACATGTACTTGTAGTTGTGTACTTGTTGTTGTAGTGTACTTGTACTTCCCTGTAGTTGTAGTATTTGTGTAGTGTACTTGTAGCTAATTGTAGTTGTGGTACTTGTAGTCATGTATTTGCAGTACTTTAAATAATGTGCTACTAGTTTATTGTAGTTGTCGTACTTGTATTAGTACTGTATATGTAGTACTTTTTAGTAAAGTACTTGTAGTAAATTGTAGTTGTAGTACTTTGTAAAACGGCCCTGCAAACAACTGTTATGTGCTCATTCGTAGACCCGTCCGCCCATTTTCTACCGCTTGTCCCCCTCTGGAGCCCCTGGGTCCATTTGTAGACGTTCCCTAAAAAAACAATACCACTTGGGCACATTTGTAGACGCTCCCTGCAAACATAAGTGTTATGGCGACCATTTGTAGACGCTCCCTGCAAACATAAGTGTTATGGCGACCATTTCTAGACGCTCCCTGGCAAACAACTGTTATGAAGTGAAGTGAATTATATTTATATAGCGCTTTTCTCTAGTGACTCAAGGCGCTTTACATAGTGAAATGTTTGCAGGGAGCGTCTACAAAAGGGTTATGGACCCATTTGTAGACGTTTCCTAAAAAAAAAAAAAAACCACCTGGGCACATTTGTAGACGCTCCCTGCAAACATAAGTGTTATGGCGACCGTTTCTAGACGCTCCCTGCAAACAACTGTTATGAAGTGAAGTAAATTATATTTATATAGCGCTTTTCTCTAGTGACTCAAAGCGCTTTACATAGTGAAATGTTTGCAGGGAGCGTCTACAAAAGGGTTATGGACCCATTTGTAGACGTTTCCTAAAAAAAAAAAAAAACCCACCTGGGCACATTTGTAGACGCTCCCTGCAAACTGTTCTGAAGTGAAGTGAAGTGAATTACATTTATATGTACATGTAACATGTGTACATGTCAAGTCCATGTTGTGTACCTACGACACGACGCAGTACTTTGATGGGAGGACATTTTGAAGAAGAAGAAAAAAAAAAAGTATATCTGTGTAGAGCTGCTTTTTATCACCAAGGTCACGTGACGCAACAAACAAACAAATAAATAAATAAGGTGTATTCAAACACAAATGATCATTTATAATTATTATAAAACGACGGCGCCAGCAAAGGTTTGACGGCTGAATGAGAATTAAAAAAATATTAATTTCTTCACAGCGAAATCTTTTCAAGGTTTGTTTCATTTCAATCATTTCCAACTGCTGCTCGCCATCAAGCCTCCATGCTAATGAAAGCTGTAATTAAAAGCAGCGGCAGATAAAGAGCTCGCACGGCGCCGACAACATGACACACACACATATACACACACACACACACACACACACACACACACACACAAGCGGTAGCAAAATGAATGGATGGCACTCGTTGATGCAGCAGTAGACCATTTTTGTAGATGCTCCCTGCAAACATGTCCGCTATGGGCTCATTTGTATACGTTCCCTAAAAACAAAACCACTTGGGCACATTTGTAGACATTCCCTGCAAACATATCTGCTATGAGCCCATTTGTAGACACTCCCTAACCACTGTGGGCCTGTTTGTAGATGCTCCCTGCAGACCTAGCCGCTACTGGTCCAGTTGTAGACCCCCCCTTTGTAAAACGCCCCTGCAAACAACTGTTATGGGCCCATTTGTAGACATTCCCTTAAAAAAAACAACAACAACACTTGAGCACATCGATTTGTAGACGTTCCCTAAATAGAAAACCACTATGGGCCCATTTCTAGACGCTCCCTGCTAACAACTGTTCTGGACCCAATTTTTGTATACGTTCCCTAAAAACAAAACCACTTGGGCACATTTGTAGACGTTCCCTGCAAACATATCTGCTATAGGCCCATTTGTAGACGTTCCCTAAAAACAAAAACAAACATAACCACTAAGGGTCCATTTGTAGACATTTCCTAAAAAAAAACAAAAAAACACTTAGGCACATTTATTTGTAGACATTCCCTAAATAGAAAACCACTATGGGACCATTTCTAGACGCTCCCTGCAAACAACTGTTCTAGACCCATTTGTATACGTTCCCTAAAAACAAAACCACTTGGGCACATTTGAAGACATTCCCTGCAAACATATCTGCTATGGGCCCATTTGTAGACACTCCCTAACCACTGTGGGCCTGTTTGTAGACGCTCCCTGCAGTTCTAGCCGCTACTGGTCCAGTTGTAGACCCCCCCCGAGCCCCCATTTGTAAAACGCCCCTGCAAACAACTGTTATGGGCCCATTTGTAGACATTCCCTTAAAAAAAACAACAACAACAACAACACTTGAGCACATCGATTTGTAGACGTTCCCTAAATAGAAAACCACTATGGGCCCATTTCTAGACGCTCCCTGCTAACAACTGTTCTGGACCCAATTTTTGTATACGTTCCCTAAAAACAAAACCACTTGGGCACATTTGTAGACGTTCCCTGCAAACATATCTGCTATAGGCCCATTTGTAGACGTTCCCTAAAAACAAAAAACAAACATAACCACTAAGGGTCCATTTGTAGACATTTCCTAAAAAAAAAACAAAAAAACACTTAGGCACATTTATTTGTAGACATTCCCTAAATAGAAAACCACTATGGGACCATTTCTAGACGCTCCCTGCAAACAGCTGTTCTAGACCTTTTTGTATCCGTTCCCTAAAAACAAAACCACTTGGGCACATTTGAAGACATTCCCTGCAAACATATCTACTATAGGCCCATTTGTAGACACTCCCTACCCACTGTGGGACTGTTTGTAGATGCTCCCTGCAGACCTAGCCGCTACTGGTCCAGTTGTAGACCCCCCTCCCCCCCCCTTTGTAAAACGCCCCTGCAAACAACTGTTATGGGCCCATTTGTAGACATTCCCTTAAAAAAAACCAACAACAACACTTGAGCACATCGATTTGTAGACGTTCCCTAAATAGAAAACCACCATGGGACCATTTCTAGACGCTCCCTGCAAACAACTGTTCTGGACCCATTTGTATACGTTCCCTAAAAACAAAACCACTTGGGCACATTTGTAGACATTCCCTGCAAAGATATCTGCTATAGGCCCATTTGTAGACGTTCCCTAAATAGAAAACCACCATGGGACCATTTCTAGACGCTCCCTGCAAACAACTGTTCTGGACCCATTTGTATACGTTCCCTAAAAACAAAACCACTTGGGCACATTTGTAGACATTCCCTGCAAACATATCTGCTATAGGCCTATTTGTAGACATTCCCTAAAAACAAAAACCAGTAAGGGCCCAATTGTAGACGCTCCCTGCAAACATAACCACTAAGGGTCCATTTGTAGACATTCCCTAAAAAAAAACAAAAAAACACTTGAGCACATTTATTTGTAGACATTCCCTAAATAGAAAACCACTATGGGACCATTTCTAGACGCTCCCTGCAAACAACTGTTATGACGCAAAAAACGAATTTCGTCGCGAAAACAAACATTGTCACAAAAAACGAATTTCGTCGCGAAAACAAACATTGTTGCAAAAAAAAATAATTTGTCCAATAAAAACAAACATTGTTGTAAAAAACAAACATTGGTGCAAAAAACACATTTTGTTGCAAAAACAAACATTGTCGCAGAATACAAACATTATCACAGAATACAAACATTGTCGCAAAAACAAACATTGTTGCAAAAAACAAACATTGTCGCAAAAACAAATATTGTCGCAAAAACAAATATTGTCACAAAAACAAACATTGTCGCAAAAAACAAACATTGTCGCAAAAAAATAATTTTGTCGGGAAAAACAAACATTGTTGCAAAAAACAAATGTTTGTCGCAAAAACAAACTTTGTCACAAAACAAACATTGTTGCAAAAAACTAAAATTCTCCAAAAAAACAAACATTGTTGCAAAAAACACATTTTGTCGCAAAAACAAACATTGTCGCAGAATACAAACATTGTCATAGAACACAAACATTGTCGCAAAAACAAACATTGTCGCAGAATACAAACATTGTCACAGAATACAAACATTGTCGCAAAATACAGACATTGTTGCAAAAACAAACATTGTTGCAAAAAACATTGTTGCAAAAAACAAACATTGTCGCAAAAACAAATATTGTCGTAAAAACAAACATTGTCGCAAAAAACAAATGTTTGTCGCAAAAACAAACATTGTCGCAAAAAACAAATGTTTGTCGCAAAAACAAACATTGTCACAAAAACAAACATTGTTGCAAAAAACAAACATTGTTGCAAAAAACAAACATTGTTGCAAAAAACAAACATTGTTGCAAAAAACGAATTTTGGGAATTAAGGTTTCAATTGTAGACGTTCCCTAAAAACAAAACCACTACAGGCTCATTTGTAGACGCTCCCTTCAGACATGGATTGGATGGATTCATTTGTAGACGTTCCTTAAAAAAACCTAAACCACTATAGGCCCATTTGTAGAAGCTCTCTGCAGACATAACTGTTATGGGTTCATTTGTAGACGCTCCCTAAAAAAGAAAAACAATATAGGCCTATTTGTAGACGCTCCCTGCAGACATCACCGTTAAGGGTTCAATTGTAGACATTCCCTAAAAACAAAAGCACTATGGGCCAATTTGTAGACGCTCCCTGCAGACATAACTGCTATGGGTTCACTTGTAGACGTTCCCTAAAACCATAAAAGCAAAGGGCTTATTGGAAGATATTCCCTGCAAACGTCTGCCCATTTGTGCACGCTCCCTAAAATAGACATCTCTGGGCAGTAATATGTTATGAATATTTACTTACATTTTAATTCACATTGAAGAGGAATTGAATGGACTGATGTTGCACCAACTCTGCCTAGCAACAGCAGCGCACATAAAGCAGAACATTGGGTGTTGTTGATGTTGTGCACTTTTATGACTCACACATTTTGTTGTCTTTGGCTTTTATTACGATACTTCTGGACAAACTGTAGTTTTCTTGTGTGTGTTTTTTTTAACTATATAAAAACTGCACTGCTTGCACTTTAAGAATTTTCTCTGACTTAAATACAACTTAGATCAGCCCCGTGTGCCGTAAATATTTCACGAGCAGCCGACACTCTGGGATTTTGGTGCCGCACGCACGCACGCACGCACACACACATACACACACACACACACACACACGTGTGCCCTTAAAAGCCACACAGATCAAGTTCATGTCCAGGTACGTAGCTGCAGGAGGTTAAAGGAACATTTTTTGCAGAACAAACATTGTTGCAAAAAACACACTGTTGAAAAGTAAAAACATTGTCGCAAAAAGCAAACTTTGTCGGAAATAACACATTTTGTTGCAAAAACAAATATTGTCACAAAAACAAACATTGTCACAAAAACAAACTTTCTTGGAAAAAACAAATTTTGTAGCAAAAACAGTGTTGCAAAAAGAAAAATTGTCACAAAAATCAAACATTGTTGCAAAAAACAATTGTTGTCACAAAAACAAACTTTATGGCAATTTTTTTCCCCCGCAAAAACAAACATTGTTGCAACAAACAAATTTTGTTGCAGAAACTAACTTTATGGATAAAAACAAATTTTGTCGCAAAAACATACATTGTCGCAAAAACAAACATTGCCACAAAAAACAAACATTGTCTCAAAAAAAGAATTTTGTCGCAAAAACAAACTTTGTTGCAAAAAATGAGTTTTGCTGCAAAAACAAACGTTGCAAAAAACTAATTTTATCGCAAAAACAAACATTGTCACAAAAAAGAAACATTGTTGCAAAAACAAACGTTGCAAAAAACGAATTTTGTTGCAAAACAGACATTGTCACAAAACAAACGTCATAAAAAACAAACAATGTTGCAAAAAACAAACATTGGCATGAAAACAACCAGTGTCACAAAAATCAAACATTGTCACAAAAAACAAACATTGTCGCAAAAACAAACATTGTCACAGAAAACAAACATTGTCGCAAAAAACGAATTTCGTCGCAAAAACAAACATTGTTGCAAAAACGAATTTTGTTGCAAAAACAAACATTGTCACAAAAAACAAACATTGTTGCAAAAAACGAATTTTGTCACAAAAATGAACTTTTTTGCAAAAAACACATTTTGTCGCAAAAACAAACATTGTCACAAAAAACAAACATTGTCGCAAAAAACGAATTTCATCGCAAAAACAAACATTGTTGCAAAAAAATAATTTTGTCCAAAAAAACCAAACATTGTTGCAAAAAACAAACATTGGTGCAGAAAACACATTTTGTCACAAAAACAAACATTGTCGTAGGATACAAACCTTGTCACAGAATACAAACATTGTCACACAAAACAAACATTGTCGCAAAAAACGAATTTCGTCGCAAAAACAAACATTGTTGCAAAAACGAATTTTGTTGCAAAAACAAACATTGTCACAAAAAACAAACTTTCTTGGAAAATACAAATTTTGTAGCAAAAACAGTGTTGCAAAAAGAAAAATTGTCACAAAAATCAAACATTGTTGCAAAAAACAAATGTCGCAAAAACAAACTTTATGGCAAATGTGTTTTTTTTCCGCAAAAACAAACGTTGCAACAAACAAATTTTGTTGCAGAAACTAACTTTATGGCAAAAAACAAATTTTGTCGCAAAAACATACATTGTCGCAAAAACAAACATTGCCACAAAAAACAAACATTGTCCCAAAAAAAGAATTTCGTCGCAAAAACAAACTTTGTTGCAAAAAATGAGTTTTGCTGCAAAAACAAACGTTGCAAAAAACTAATTTTATCGCAAAAACAAACATTGTCACAAAAAAGAAACATTGTTGCAAAAACAAACGTTGCAAAAAACGAATTTTGTTGCAAAACAAACATTGTCACAAAACAAACGTCATAAAAAACAAACAATGTTGCAAAAAACAAACATTGGCATGAAAACAAACAGTGTCACAAAAATCAAACATTGTCACAAAATACAAACATTGTTGCAAAAAACAAACATTGCCACACAAAACAAACATTGTCGCAAAAAACGAATTTCGTCGCAAAAACAAACATTGTTGCAAAAACGAATTTTGTTGCAAAAACAAACATTGTCACAAAAAACAAACATTGTTGCAAAAAACGAATTTTGTCGCAAAAATAAACATTGTCGCAGAATACAAACATTGTCGCAAAAATTAACTTTGTTGCAAAAACGAATTTTGTCGCAAAAACAAACATTGTTGTAAAAAAACTAAATTTGTCACAAAAATGAACTTTATTGCAAAAAACACATTTTGTCGCAAAAACAAACATTTTCACAAAAAACAAACATTATCGCAAAAAACAAATTTCATCGCAAAAACAAACATTGTTGCAAAAAAATAATTTTGTCCAAAAAAACCAAACATTGTTGCAAAAAAACAAAGATTGGTGCAGAAAACACATTTTGTCACAAAAACAAACATTGTCGTAGGATACAAACCTTGTCACAGAATACAAACATTGTCGCAAAAACAAACATTGTTGCAAAAAACAAACATTGTTGCAAAAACAAACATTGTTGCAAAAAACAAACATTGTTGCAAAAACAAACATTGTTTAAAAAAAACATTGTCGCAAAAAACAAACATTGTTGCAAAAACAAACATTGTTGCAAAAAACAAACATTGTCGCAAAAACAAATATTGTGGCAAAAACAAACATTGTCGCAAAGACAAACATTGTCGCAAAAACAAACATTGTTGCTACAAACATTGTTGCAAAAAACAAACATTGTTGCAAAAAACAAACATTGTCGCAAAAACAAATATTGTCGCAAAAACAAACATTGTCGCAAAGACAAACATTGTCGCAAAAACAAACATTGTCGCAAAAACAAACATTGTCACAAAAAATTAACTTTATTGAAAAAAACAAATTTTGTAGCAAAAACAGTGTTGCAAAAAGAAAAATTGTCACAAAAATCAAACATTGTTGCAAAAAACAAATGTTGTCGCAAAAACAAACTTTATGGATAAACATTTTTTTTTCTCGCAAAAACATACATTGTCGCAAAAACAAACATTGCCACAAAAAACAAACATTGTCGCAAAAATAGAATTTTGTCGCAAAAACAAACTTTGTTGCAAAAAATGAGTTTTGCTGCAAAAACAAATGTTGCAAAAAACGAATTTTCTTGCAAAAACAAACATTGTCAAAAAAAAAGAAACATTGTTGCAAAAACAAACATTGTTGCAAAAAACGAATTTTGTTGCAAAACAAACATTGTCACAAAACAAACGTCACAAAAAACAAACAATGTTGCAAAAAACAAACATTGTCACAAAAAACAAACATTGTCTTGAAAACAAACAGTGTCACAAAAATCAAACATTGTCACAAAATACAAACATTGTTGCAAAAAAACAAACATTGTCGCAAAAACAAACATTGTCACACAAAACAAACATTGTCGCAAAAAACGAATTTCGTCGCAAAAACAAACATTGTTGCAAAAACGAATTTTGTTGCAAAAACAAACATTGTCACAAAAAACAAACATTGTTGCAAAAAACGAATTTTGCCGCAAAAATAAACATTGTCGCAGAATACAAACATTGTCGCAAAAATTAACTATGTTGCAAAAACGAATCTTCTCGCAAAAGCAAACATTGGTGCAAAAAACTAAATTTGTCACAAAAATGAACTTTATTGCAAATAACACATTTTGTTGCAAAAACAAACATTGTCACAAAAAACAAACATTGTCGCTAAAAACGAATTTCATTGCAAAAACAAACATTGTTGCAAAAAAATAATTTTGTCCAAAAAAAACAAACATTGTTGCAAAAAACAAACATTGGTGCAGAAAACACATTTTGTCACAAAAACAAACATTGTCGTAGGATACAAACCTTGTCACAGAATATAAACATTGTCGCAAAAACAAACATTGTTGCAAAAAACAAACATTGTTGCAAAAACAAACATTGTTGCAAAAACAAACATTGTTGCAAAAACACACATTGTTTAAAAAAAAACATTGTCGCAAAAAACAAACATTGGTGCAGAAAACACATTTTGTCACAAAAACAAACATTGTCGTAGGATACAAACATTGTCACAGAATACAAACATTGTCGCAAAAAACAAATATTGTTGCAAAAAACGAACATTGTTGCAAAAAACAAACATTGTCGCAAAAACAAATATTGTCGCAAAAACAAACATTGTCGCAAAGACAAACATTGTCGCAAAAACAAACATTGTTGCTACAAACATTGTTGCAAAAACAAACATTGTTGCAAAAAACAAACATTGTTGCAAAAAACAAACATTGTAGCAAAAACAAACATTGTTGCAAAAAACAAACATTGTTGCAAAAAACAAACAGTCACAAAAACAAATATTGTCGCAAAAACAAACATTGTCGCAAAGACAAATATTGTCGCAAAAAATTAATTTTGTCACAAAAACAAACATTGTTGCAAAAAACTACTTTTGTCCAAAATAAACCAAACATTGTTGCAAAAAACACATTTTGTCGCAAAAACAAACATTGTCGCAGAATACAAACATTGTCACAGAATACAAACATTGTCGCAAAAACAAACATTGTTACAAAAAACAAACATTGTTGTAAAAAACAAACATTGTTGCAAAAAACAAACATTGTCGCTAAAACAAACATCGTTGCAAAAAAACAAACATTGTCGCAAAAAATAAATTTTGTCGGAAAAACAAACATTGTCGCAAAAAACAAATGTTTGTCGCAAAAACAAACATTGTCACAAAAATAAACATTGTCGCAAAAACAAACATTGTCGTAAAAAAACAAACATTGTCGCAAAAAATAAATTTTGTCTGAAAAACAAACATTGTCGCAAAAAACAAATGTTTGTCACAAAAACAAACATTGTTGCAAAAAACAAACATTGTTGCAAAAAGCAAACATTGCCACAAAAAATAAATTTTGTCGGAAAAACAAACAGTGTTGCAAAAAACGAATTTTGTCGCAGAATACAAACATTGTTGCAAAAAACAAACATTGCCGCAAAAACAAACATTGGTCCAAAGAAAACAACATTGTTGCAAAAAACAAACATTGTTGCAAAAAACAAACATTGTCGCTAAAACAAACATTGTTGCAAAAAACACATTTTGTCCAAAAAAAAACATTGTCGCAGAATACAAACATTGTCACAGAATACAAACATTGTCGTAAAAACAAACATTGTTGCAAAAAACAAACATTGTCGCTAAAACAAACATTGTTGCAAAAAACAAACATTGTCGCAAAAAAAAATTTTTGTCAGAAAAACAAACTATCACAAAAAACAAATGTTTGTCGCAAAAACAAACATTGTCACAAAAACAAACATTGTCGCAAAAACAAACATTGTCGTAAAAAAAAAAACATTGTCACACAAAACAAACATTGTCGCAAAAAACGAATTTCATCGCAAAAATAAACATTGTTGCAAAAAAAATAATTTTGTCCAAAAAAAAAAACATTGTCGCAAAGAATATATTTTGTTTGGAAAAACAAACATTGTCGCAAAAAACAAATGTTTGTCACAAAAACAAACATTGTTGTAAAAAACAAACATTGTTGCAAAAAGCAAACATTGTCACAAAAAATAGATTTTGTCGGAAAAACAAACATTGTTGCAAAAAAACGAATTTTGTCGCAGAATACAAACATTGTTGCAAAAAACAAACATTGCCGCAAAAACAAACATTGGTCCAAAGAAAACAACATTGTCGCAAAAACAAATATTGTCACAAAAAACAAACATTGTTGCAAAAAACTAAAAATGTTGCAAAAAACAAACAGTGTCAGTAATTAGCATGAGTTAGTGGGGTCACAAAAGTGCAAACGGAGAAGGAGGAGAATAAGAGGAGGAGAATAAAAGGAGAAGAGCAGAAGAGGAGAAGAATACGGTCCATGTGTCAGGACGAGTGTGAGCGGAGGAGTTGAGAAGCTCCTTAGAGGAGAAGAAGAGGAGAAGGAGAAGAAGTAAAAGAGAAGGGCTGTGTGAAAGACGTCCGCCAGGAGGAGTTGAGAAGCTGAGCTGGGCCACTTAGGTGCAATTAGTTTGCATATATGAAGTGCAGTTCAATCTGCTGAACTATTCATCAAGTCTGCTGGAGGTGCAGGAAGGAGCCACCTCCAGGGGGCGCCATCATCATGTTGGAGGCGCAGTTAGGAGCCACCTTCAGGGGGCGCCATCATCATGTTGGAGGCGCAGTTAGGAGCCACCTCCAGGGGGCGCCATCATCATGTTGGAAGCGCAGTTAGGAGCCACTTCCAGGGGGCACCATCATCATGTTGGAGGCGCAGGAAGGAGCCACCTCCAGGGGGAGCCATCATCATGTTGGAGGCGCAGTTAGAAGCCACCTCCAGGGGGCGCCATCATCATGTTGGAGGCGCAGTTAGGAGCCACCTTCAGGGGGCGCCATCATCATGTTGGAGGTGCAGTTAGTAGACACCTTCAGGGGGCACCATCATCATGTTGGAGGCGCACTTAGGAGACACCTCCAGGGGGCGCCATCATCATGTTGGAGGCGCAGTTAGGAGCCACCTCCAGAGGGCGCCATCATCATGTTGGAAGCGCCGAAGGAGACACCTCCAGGGGGCACCATCATCATGTTGGAGGCGCAGTTAGGAGACACTTCCAGGGGGCGCCATCATCATGTAGGAGGGGCAGGAAGGAGCCACCTCCAGGGGGCGCCATCATCATGTTGGAGGCGCAGTTAGTAGCCACTTCCAGGGGGCACCATCGTCATGTTGGAGGCGCAGTTATGAGCCACCTCCAGGGGGAGCCATCATCATGTTGGAGGCGCAGTTAGAAGCCACCTCCAGGGGGCGCCATCATCATGTTGGAGGCGCAGTTAGGAGCCACCTCCAGGGGGCGGCATCATCATGTTGGAGGCGCAGTTAGGAGCCACCTCCAAGGGGGCGCCATCATCATGTTGGAGGTGCAGTTAGGAGCCACCTCCAGGGGGCGCCATCATCATGTTGGAGGCGCAGGAAGGAGCCACCTCCAGAGGGCGCCATCATCATGTTGGAGGCGTAGTTAGAAGCCACCTCCAGGGGGCGCCATCATCATGTTGGAGGCTCGGGAAGGAGTCACCTCCAGGGGACGCCATCATCATGTTGGAGGCGCTGTTAAGAGCCACCTCCAGGGGGAACCATCATCATGTTGGAAGCGCAGTTAGGAGCCACCTCCAGGAGGCGCCATCATCATGTTGGAAGCGCAGTTAGGAGCCACCTCCAGGGGGCGCCATCATCATGTTGGAAGCGCAGTTAGGAGCCACCTTCAGGGGGCGCCATCATCATGTTGGAGGCGCAGTTAGGAGCCACCTCCACGCGGCGCCATCATCATGTTGGAGGCGCAGTTAGGAGCCACCTCCAGGGGGCGCCATCATCATGTTGGAAGCGCAGTTAGGAGCCACCTCCAGGGGGCGCCATCATCATGTAGGAGGCGCAGTTAGGAGCCACCTCCAGGGGGAGCCATCATCATGTTGGAGGCGCAGTTAGGAGCCACCTCCAGGGGGCGCCATCATCATGTTGGAGGCGCAGTTAAGAGCCACTTCCAGGGGGCGCCATCATCATGTTGGAAGCGCAGTTAGGAGCCACCTCCGGGGGGCGCCATCATCATGTTGGAGGCGCAGGAAGGAGCCACCTCCAGGGGGCGCCATCATCATGTTGGAGGCGCAGTTAGGAGACACCTAAAGGGGGCGGCATCATCATGTTGGAGGCGCAGGAAGGAGCCACCTCCAGGGGGCGCCATCATCATGTTGGAGGCGCAGTTAGGAGCCACCTCCACGCGGCGCCATCATCATGTTGGAGGCGCAGTTAGGAGCCACCTCCAGGGGGCGCCATCATCATATTGGAAGCGCAGTTAGGAGCCACCTCCAGGGGGAGCCATCATCATGTTGGAAGCACAGTTAGGAGCCACCTCCAGGGGGCGCCATCATCATGTTGGAAGCGCAGTTAGGAGCCACCTCCAGAGGGCGCCATCATCATGTTGGAGGCGCAGTTAGAAGCCACTTCCAGGGGGAGCCATCATCATGTTGGAGGCGCAGTTAGAAGCCACCTCCAGGGGGCGCCATCATCATGTTGGAGGCGCAGTTAGGCGCCACCTTCAGCGGGCGCCATCATCATGTTGGAGGCGCAGTTAGGAGCCACCTCCAGGGGGCGCCATCATCATGTTGGAAGCGCAGTTAGGAGCCACCTCCAGGGGGCACCATCATCATGTTGGAGGCGCAGGAAGGAGCCACCTCCAGGGGGCGCCATCATCATGTTGGAGGCGCAGTTAGGAGCCACCTCCACGCGGCGCCATCATCATGTTGGAGGCGCAGTTAGGAGCCACCTCCAGGGGGCGCCATCATCATGTTGGAGGCGCAGGAAGGAGCCACCTCCAGGGGGCGCCATCATCATGTTGGAGGCACAGTTAGGAGCCTCCTCCACGCGGCGCCATCATCATGTTGGAGGCGCAGTTAGAAGCCACTTCCAGGGGGAGCCATCATCATGTTGGAGGCGCAGTTAGAAGCCACCTCCAGGGGGCGCCATCATCATGTTGGAGGCGCAGTTAGGCGCCACCTTCAGCGGGCGCCATCATCATGTTGGAGGCGCAGTTAGGAGCCACCTCCAGGGGGCGCCATCATCATGTTGGAAGCGCAGTTAGGAGCCACCTCCAGGGGGCACCATCATCATGTTGGAGGCGCAGGAAGGAGCCACCTCCAGGGGGCGCCATCATCATGTTGGAGGCGCAGTTAGGAGCCACCTCCACGCGGCGCCATCATCATGTTGGAGGCGCAGTTAGGAGCCACCTCCAGGGGGCGCCATCATCATGTTGGAAGCGCAGTTAGGAGCCACCTCCAGGGGGCGCCATCATCATGTAGGAGGCGCAGTTAGGAGCCACCTCCAGGGGGAGCCATCATCATGTTGGAGGCGCAGTTAGGAGCCACCTCCAGGGGGCGCCATCATCATGTTGGAGGCGCAGTTAAGAGCCACTTCCAGGGGGCGCCATCATCATGTTGGAAGCGCAGTTAGGAGCCACCTCCAGGGGGCGCCATCATCATGTTGGAAGCGCAGTTAGGAGCCACCTTCAGGGGGCGCCATCATCATGTTGGAGGCGCAGTTAGGAGCCACCTCCAGGGGGCGCCATCATCATGTTGGAAGCGCAGTTAGGAGCCACCTCCAGGGGGCGCCATCATCATGTAGGAGGCGCAGTTAGGAGCCACCTCCAGGGGGAGCCATCATCATGTTGGAGGCGCAGTTAGGAGCCACCTCCAGGGGGCGCCATCATCATGTTGGAGGCGCAGTTAAGAGCCACTTCCAGGGGGCGCCATCATCATGTTGGAAGCGCAGTTAGGAGCCACCTCCAGGGGGCGCCATCATCATGTTGGAAGCGCAGTTAGGAGCCACCTTCAGGGGGCGCCATCATCATGTTGGAGGCGCAGTTAGGAGACACCTCCAGGGGGCGCCATCATCATGTTGGAAGCGCAGTTAGGAGCCACCTCCAGGGGGCACCATCATCATGTTGGACTCGCAGTTAGGAGCCACTTCCAGGGGGCGCCATCATCATTTTGGAGGCGCAGTTAGGAGCCACCTCCAGGGGGCGCCATCATCATGTTGGACTCGCAGTTAGGAGCCACTTCCAGGGGGCGCCATCATCATTTTGGAGGCGCAGTTAGGAGCCACCTCCAGGGGGCACCATCATCATGTTGGAGTCGCAGTTCGGAGCCACTTCCAGAGGGCGCCATCATCATGTTGGAGGCGCAGTTAGGAGCCACCTCCAGGGGGCGCCATCATCAAGTTGGAGGCGCAGTTAGGAGACACCTTCAGGGGGCGCCATCATCATGTTGGAGGCGCAGTTTGGAGCCACCTCCAGGGGGCACCATCATCATGTTAGAGGCGCAGTTAGGAGACACCTCCAGGGGGCGCCATCATCATATTGGAGGTGCAGTTAGAAGCCACTTCCAGGGGGCACCATCATCATGTAGGAGGCGCAGTTAGGAGCCACCTCCAGGGGGCGCCATCATCATGTTGGAGGCGCAGTTAGTAGCCACCTCCAGGGGGTGCCATCATCATGTTGGAGGTGCAGGAAAGAGCCACCTCCAGGAGGCGCCATCATCATGTTGGAGGCGCAGTTAGGAGCCACTTCCAGGGGTCGCCATCATTATGTTGGAGGCGCAGTTAGGAGCCACCTCCAGGGGGGCGCCATCATCATGTTGGAGGCGCAGGAAGTAGCCACCTCCAGGGGGCGCCATCATCATGTTGGAGGCTCAGGAAGGAGTCACCTCCAGAGGGCGCCATCATCATGTTGGAGGCGCAGTTAGGAGCCACCTCCAGGGGGCGCCATCATCATGTTGGAGGCGCAAGAAGGAGCTACCTAAAGGGGGCGCCATCATCATGTTGGAAGCGCAGTTAGGAGCCACTTCCAGGGGGCGCCATCATCACGTTGGAGGCGCAGGAAGGAGCCACTTCCAGGGGGCACCATCATCATGTTGGAGGCGCAGGAAGGAGCCACCTCCAGGGGGCGCCGTCATCATGTTGGAAGCGCAGTCAGGAGCCACCTCCAGCGGGAGCCATCATCATGTTGGAAGCGCAGTTAGGAGCCACTTCCAGGGGGCACCATCATCATGTTGGAGGCTCAGGAAGGAGCCACTTCCAGGGAGCGCCATCATCATGTTGGAAGCGCAGTCAGGAGCCACCTCCAGCGGGAGCCGTCATCATGTTGGAAGTGCAGTTAGGAGCCACTTCCAGGGGGCACCATCATCATGTTGGAGGCTCAGGAAGGAGCCACTTCCAGGGGGCGCCATCATCATGTTGGAGGCGCAGTTAGGAGCCACTTCCAGTGGGCGCCATCATCATGTTGGAGGCGCAGTTAGGAGCTACTTCCAGGGGGCGCCATCATCATGTTGGAAACGCAGTTAGGAGCCACCTCCAGGGGGCGCCATCATCATGATGGAAGCGCAGTTAGGAGTCACCTCCAGGGGGTGCCATCATCATGTTGGAGGCTCAGGAAGGAGTCACCTCCAGGGGGCGCCATCATCATGTTGGAGGCGCAGTTAGGAGCCACTTCCAGGGGGCGCCATCATCATGTTGGAGGCGCAGTTAGGAGCCACCTCCAAGGGGGCGCCATCATCATGTTGGAAGCGCAGTTAGGAGCCACCTCCAGGGGGAGCCATCATCATGTTGGAAGCGCAGTTAGGAGCCACCTCCAGGGGGCGCCATCATCATGTTGGAAGCGCAGTTAGGAGCCACCTCCAGGGGGCGCCATCATCATGTTGGAGGCGCAGTTAGGAGCCACCTCCTGGGAGCGCCATCATCATGTTGGAGTCGCAGTTAGGAGCCACCTCCAGAGGGCGCCATCATCATGTTGGAAGCGCAGGAAGGAGCCACTTCCAGGGGGCACCATCATCATGTTGGAGGCGCAGGAAGGAGCCACCTCCAGGGGGCGCCATCATCCCACGCTGAGGCAGGACAGGAAGAGGCAGGTGTGATGAGAGGCAGGTCACGGCGCTCTGATCGCCGGTCATCTGATCTCTGATCAGATGACCCTCTGACCACAACACGAGCAGATTGCAGGACCAGACGGACGGAGGCAGGAAGACATGGCTCTCTGCACCTTCTTGCTCCAAAACCTCCTCTGCTCTTTTGAAGGCACATGATTTAACGTCTGCTGAATCGACACAAGTATTGGGACACCACTTCTGTCCAATCACAGGCCAGACGAGTTGTAAAGGACGCCAGTGGTGTGAGAGTAAACCTCTCCCTGGCTCCTTAGAGTTCACTGTCACGGCGGGTCCCCATGAGACCAGACTGAAGTTAAAGGTGCACAAAATAATATTACATATTACAAAAAAGGAGCAAGCAAAGGAGCAAAGAGTGGACTCCTGGAGCTCCTGTTCCATATTCCTTCCTCCAATTAACCAAACAGGAGCAGGACTTGCAAACCAAGAGTGAGAGAGTGAGAGAGTGAGAGGGAGGCAACCAGGCGGGCAGGAAGACTGAGTCCTTGCCTTGCATATACAGTCCCGGTCAAAAGTTTACATACACTTGTAAAGAACATCATGTCATGGCTGTCTTGAGTTTCCAATCATTTCTACAACTAAACACAGTCGCCACGGATGAAGTGCTGGCTGTCCAAAGTCGGGACCAGGGTGGACCGCTCGCTAGTCTGTGCATCGGTTGGGGACATCTCTGCGCTGCTGACCTGTCTTCGCTCGGGATGGTTTCCTGCTGGCCCCACTATGGACTGGACTCTCACTATTATGTTAGATCCACTATGGACTGGACTCTCTCAATATTCTGTTCGATCCACTATGGACTGGACTTTCACTATTATGTTCGATCCACTATGGACTGGACTCTCACACTATTATGTTAGATCTACTATGGACTGGACTCTCACACTATTATGTTAGATCCACTATGGACTGGACTCTCACTATTATGTTAGATCCACTATGGACTGGACTCTCACATTATTATGTTAGATCCACTATGGACTGAACTCTCACACTATTATGTTAGATCCACTATGGACTGGACTTTCACTATTATGTTGGATCCACTATGGACTGGACTCTCACTATTATGTTAGATCCACTATGGACTGGACTCTCTCACTATTATGTTAGATCCACTATGGACTGGACTCTCACTATTATGTTAGATCCACTATGGACTGGACTCTCACTATTATGTTAGATCCACTATGGACTGGACTCTCACATTATTATGTTAGATCCACTATGGACTGGACTCTCACACTATTATGTTCGATCCACTATGGACTGGACTCTCACACTATTATGTTAGATCCACTATGGATTGGACTCACTATTATGTTAGATCCACTATGGACTGGACTCTCACTATTATGTTAGATCCACTATGGACTGGACTCTCACACTATTATGTTAGATCCACTATGGACTGGACTCTCACTATTATGTTCGATCCACTATGGACTGGACTCTCACTATTATGTTAGATCCACTATGGACTGGACTCTCACTATTATGTTAGATCTACTATGGACTGGACTCTCACTATTATGTTAGATCTACTATGGACTGGACTCTCACACTATTATGTTAGATCCACTATGGACTGGACTCTCACTATTATGTTAGATCCACTATGGACTGGACTCTCACACTATTATGTTAGATCCACTATGGACTGGACTCTCACTATTATGTTAGATCCACTATGTACTGGACTCTCACTATTATGTTAGATCCACTATGGACTGGACTCTCACTATTGTGTTAGATCCACTATAGACTGGACTCTCACTATTATGTTAGATCCACTATGGACTGGACTCTCACTATTATGTTCGATCCACTATGGACTGGACTCTCACTATTATGTTAGATCCACTATGGACTGGACTCTCACTATTATGTTAGATCCACTATGGACAGGACTCTCACTCTTATGTTAGATCCACTATGGACTGGACTCTCACTATTATGTTAGATCCACTATTGACTGGACTCTCACTATTATGTTAGCTCCACTATGGACTGGACTCTCACTATTATGTTAGATCCACTATGGACTGGACTCTCGCTATTATGTTAGATCCACTATGGACTGGACTCTCACTATTATGTTAGATCCACTATGGACTGGACTCTCACTATTATGTTAGATCCACTATGGACTGGACTCTTACTATTATGTTATATCCACTATGGACTGGACTTTCACTATTATGTTAGATCCACTATGGACTGGACTCTCACTATTATGTTAGATCCACTATGGACTGGACTCTCACTATTATGTTAGATCCACTATGGACTGGACTCTCACACTATTATGTTAGATCCACTATGGACTGGACTCTCACACTATTATGTTAGATCCACTATGGACTGTACTCTCACTATTATGTTAGATCCACTATGTACTGGACTCTCACTATTATGTTGGATCCACTATGGACTGGACTCTCACTATTATGTTAGATCCACTATGGACTGGACTCTCACACTATTATGTTAGATCCACTATGGACTGTACTCTCACTATTATGTTAGATCCACTATGTACTGGACTCTCACTATTATGTTGGATCCACTATGGACTGGACTCTCACTATTATGTTAGATCCACTATGGACTGGACTCTCACACTATTATGTTATATCCACTATGGACTGGACTCACACTATTAACTAGATCCACTATGGACTGGACTCTCACACTATTAACTAGATCCACTATGGACTGGACTCTCACACTACTATGCGGTCTCAACATCTGAGATTACCTCCAAGGTGGCTTCTAACTAATCATCCAATCACGGGGCCCCGACACAAAGCACTATTGCTAGCAGACATAGTAGTTCCAAGGTCTCTGAGCATTCACACATCAGGTCTGAGACAATTCTCCAGGTGACCTCATGTTTGCGCTTCAAGGCTGGGATGAGGTCGCCGACCTCGCCGTGTCAGGTGGGCTCAGATGAGGGCGAGTTCGCCGCCTCCCCAGAATGCACACCCGCCTCCTTCAGGAGGACTCGTCAAAATGTAGACTCACACCTCCTTTCCTCGGCTCTCTATCGCAGAAAGACACATTTCTGTTGTCTTTGTTGTTGTTCACGCTTGGCTGGACTTGAATACCTCAGGTGTTGATTAACGACTTTGTTCTGATGAAAGCCCGAGAAAGCAACTTGTCTAGAATGATGAAGAGTTGAAACCGAACTGAAATTGACAAACAAAAGCAAAACAAGAAAGTCCCGAAGGAGCCCCAAAGCTAGGCGTTGGAAGAGCTAGCATCAGTTTAGAATGACAGAAGTAGTACATGTTAGACACATGCTGACAGTTAGCATGCTAGCAGCTAGCATGCTAACTGAACATTTCAAAGTCAATCCGCCGTGAACGGTCAAGGTATTGTCGGAGGCAGATATTTACATATATCCGAATTTAAGTGTTACTTCTTTTATTTCATAATCATATTACAAAACAGCTAGTGTTTTTCTTCCAATTGTGGTCTTTTGGTTGTCTGCAAATACTGTCTGCTTAACCTTGAATATGGAATGTAAGAAAGAGAGATACTCCTTCTTTTATCTCTCCTCATGTCCAGGTGCGGAGGACAGTGGGCATGTGTTTTGGCTGGAGGGACATGACTGCGAGGGTGGGAGAGAGAGAGACTTAAGAGGGGAGAGGGTTTTTCAGGGGGGGGGGGACTCTCACTATTATGTTCGATCCACTATGGACTGGACTCTCACAGTATTATGTTAGATCCACTATGGACTGGACTCTCACTATTATGTTAGATCCACTATGGACTGGACTGTCACTATTATGTTAGATCCACTATGGACTGGACTCTCACACTATTATGTTAGATCCACTATGGACTGTACTCTCACTATTATGTTAGATCCACTATGTACTGGACTCTCACTATTATGTTGGATCCACTATGGACTGGACTCTCACTATTATGTTGGATCCACTATGGACTGGACTCTCACTATTATGTTAGATCCACTATGGACTGGACTCTCACTATTGTGTTAGATCTACTATGGACTGGACTTTCACTACTATGTTAGATCTACTATGGACTGGACTCTCACTATTATGTTAGATCCACTATGGACTGGACTGTCACTATTATGTTAGATCCACTATGGACTGGACTCTCACACTATTATGTTAGATCCACTATGGACTGTACTCTCACTATTATGTTAGATCCACTATGTACTGGACTCTCACTATTATGTTGGATCCACTATGGACTGGACTCTCACTATTATGTTAGATCCACTATGGACTGGACTCTCACTATTATGTTAGATCCACTATGGACTGGACTCTCACTATTATGTTAGATCCACTATGGACTGGACTCTCACTATTGTGTTAGATCCACTATGGACTGGACTCTCACTATTATGTTAGATCCACTATGGACTGGACTTTCACTACTATGTTAGATCTACTATGGACTGGACTCTCGCTATTATGTTAGATCCACTATGGACTGGACTCTCACTATTATGTTAGATCTACTATGGACTGGACTCTCAAACTATTATGTTAGATCCACTATGGACTGGACTCTCACTATTATGTTAGATCCACTATGGACTGGACTCTCACTATTATGTTAGATCCACTATGGACTGGACTCTCACTATTATGTTAGATCTACTATGGACTGGACTCTCACACTATTATGTTAGATCCACTATGGCCTGAACTCTCACTATTATGTTAGATTCACTATGGACTGGACTCTCACACTATTATGTTAGATCCACTATGGACTGGACTCTCACACTATTATGTTAGATCCACTATGGACTGGACTCTCACACTATTATGTTAGATCCACTATGGCCTGAACTCTCACTATTATGTTAGATTCACTATGGACTGGACTCTCACACTATTATGTTAGATCCACTATGGACTGGACTCTCACACTATTATGTTAGATCCACTATGGACTGGACTCTCACACTATTATGTTAGATCCACTATGGACTGGACTCTCACACTATTATGTTAGATCCACTATGGAGGGGGGTCAATGTATTTACAAAGCTTTGCAAATATATTACAAAATACCTATTCTGTCTCTGGTGGTTTTTCTACTCAGCTTTAAGTGTCGTAAAGAGCTTTGGGAGCGACTTGTGACTTGAATTCCCTGGGAGGAACAACCGGTCCAAACGCAACAGTATGCATTTTAAACAAAGAACAATGAATAAAATGCTAACAGTTAGCATACTAGCAATTAGCAGGAAACAACTAGTACAAAAGAAAAACTGCAGTGTGTTAATATCGTTCCATATACATCTGTATAATTTAATACAACTATAATGAATAAAATGCTAACAGCTAGCAAGATAACCCGAAACACCGGAAATGTTACATTTAATCAAAAGATCACAAACAAAATGCTAACAAGTATCATGTTAACAACGAGCAAGATAGCACAAACAACTGAAAGTGCCAAGGACAATCTGTAGTAAATTCATATCATACCATGTATATATGTATGCCATTTAATACAAGTATAATGATTGTAATGCTAACAGTTAGCATGCTGGTAGCTAACAGGATAGCACAAACATCTGGAAGCTTTTCCCAAACATCTGTATTGTTATAGTATATGTGAGCAACTTTTTACGAGTATATAGTGAATGCAATGCTCACAGTTAGCAAGCTGGTAGCTAACAAGATAGCGTACACATCTGAA
>NC_084563.2:2429598-2439598 GCF_033978685.3 Nerophis lumbriciformis
GTGTTTTAGATCTGCATACGTGTTTTAGATCCGTATATGTGTGTTTTAGATCCGTATACGTGTGTTTTAGATCCGTATATGTGTGTTTTTGATCTGTGTATACATGTGTTTTAGATCCGTATACTGTATGTGTGTTTTAGATCCATATACGTGTGTTTTAGATCCTTATACGTGTGTTTCAGATCCATATACGTGTGTTTCAGATCCATATACGTGTGTTTTAGATCCATATACGTGTGTTTTAGATCCACGTATATGTGTTTTAGATCCTTATAGGTGTTTTATATCCGCGTATACGTGTGTTTTAGATCTGCATACGCCTGTTTTAGATCCATATACGTGTGTTTTTAGATCCGTATACATGTGTTTTATATCCGTATACGTGTGTTTTAGATCCGTATACGTATGTTTTAGATCCATATATGTGTTTTAGATCTGCATATGTGTGTTTTAGAACCGTGTATACGTGTGTTTTAGATCCTTCTACGTGTGTTTTAGATCTGCATACGTGTTTTAGATCCGTATACGTGTGTTTTAGATCCATCTACGTGTGTTTTAGATCCGTGTGCGTGTGTTTTAGATCCGTATACGTATGTTTTTGATCCGTATACGTGTGTTTTAGATCCATATACGTGTGTTTTAGATCCGTATACGTGTGTTTTAGATCCGTATACGTGTGTTTTAGATCCGTATACGTGTGTTTTAGATCCATATATGTGTGTTTTAGATCCATATACGTGTGTTTTAGATCCATATACATCTGTTTTAGATCCATATAAGTGTGTTTTAGATCCGTATACGTGTTTTAGATCTGTATATGTGTGTTTTGGATCTGTGTATACATGTGTTTTAGATCTGCATACGTGTTTTAGATCCGTATGTGTGTTTTAGATCCGTATACGTGTGTTTTTGATCTGCATACGTGTTTTAGATCCGTATACGTGTGTTTTAGATCCGTATATGTGTGTTTTTGATCTGTGTATACATGTGTTTTAGATCCATATACGTGTGTTTTAGATCCATATATGTGTGTTTTAGATCTGTATACGTGTGTTTTAGATCCATGTAAGTGTGTGTTTTAGATCCATATATGTGTGTTTTAGATCCATATACGTGTGTTTTAGATCCATATGTGTGTTTCAGATCCGTATACGTGTTTTAGATCCATATACGTGTGTTTTAGATCCATATACGTGTGTTTTAGATCCATATATGTGTGTTTTAGATCCATATACGTGTGTTTTAGATCCATATACGTGTGTTTTAGATCTATATACGTGTGTTTTAGATCCATATACGTGTGTTTTAGATCCATCTACGTGTGTTTTAGATCCATATACGTGTTTTAGATCCATATACGTGTGTTTTAGATCCATATACGTGTGTTTTAGATCCATATACGTGTGTTTTAGATCCATATACGTGTGTTTTAGATCCGTATACGTGTGTTTTAGATCCGTATACGTGTGTTTTAGATCCGTATACGTGTGTTTTAGATCCATATACGTGTGTTTTAGATCCATCTACGTGTGTTTTAGATCCATATACGTGTTTTAGATCCATATATGTGTGTTTTAGATCCATATACGTGTGTTTTAGATCCATATACGTGTGTTTTAGATCCGTATACGTGTGTTTTAGATCCATATACGTGTGTTTTAGATCCATCTACGTGTGTTTTAGATCCATATACGTGTTTTAGATCCATATACGTGTGTTTCAGATCCGTATACGTGTGTTTTAGATCTGTGTATACGTGTGTTTTAGATCTGTGTATACGTGTGTTTTAGATCCATATACGTGTGTTTTAGATCCATATATGTGTGTTTTAGATCCATATACGTGTGTTTTAGATCCATATGTGTGTTTTAGATCCATATATGTGTGTTTTAGATCCATATACGTGTGTTTTAGATCCATATGTGTTTTAGATCCATATACGTGTGTTTTAGATCTGTGTATACGTGTGTTTTAGATCCATATACGTGTGTTTTAGATCCATATACGTGTGTTTTAGATCCATATACGTGTGTTTTAGATCCATATACGTGTGTTTTAGATCCATATACGTGTGTTTCAGATCCGTATACGTGTGTTTTAGATCTGTGTATACGTGTGTTTTAGATCTGTGTATACGTGTGTTTTAGATCCATATACGTGTGTTTTAGATCTGTGTATACGTGTGTTTTAGATCCGTGTATACGTGTGTTTTAGATCCACGTATACGTGTGTTTTAGATCTGTGTATATGTGTGTTTTAGATCTGTGTATATGTGTGTTTTAGATCTGTGTATACGTGTGTTTTAGATCCGTATACGTGTGTTTTAGATCCGTATACGTGTGTTTTAGATCTGTGCATACGTGTGTTTTAGATCTGTGTATACGTGTGTTTTAGATCTGCATACGTGTTTTAGATCCGTATATGTGTGTTTTAGATCCGTATACGTGTGTTTTAGATCCGTATATGTGTGTTTTTGATCTGTGTATACATGTGTTTTAGATCCGTATACTGTATGTGTGTTTTAGATCCATATACGTGTGTTTTAGATCCTTATACGTGTGTTTCAGATCCATATACGTGTGTTTCAGATCCATATACGTGTGTTTTAGATCCATATACGTGTGTTTTAGATCCACGTATATGTGTTTTAGATCCTTATAGGTGTTTTATATCCGCGTATACGTGTGTTTTAGATCTGCATACGCCTGTTTTAGATCCATATACGTGTGTTTTTAGATCCGTATACATGTGTTTTATATCCGTATACGTGTGTTTTAGATCCGTATACGTATGTTTTAGATCCATATATGTGTTTTAGATCTGCATATGTGTGTTTTAGAACCGTGTATACGTGTGTTTTAGATCCTTCTACGTGTGTTTTAGATCTGCATACGTGTTTTAGATCCGTATACGTGTGTTTTAGATCCATCTACGTGTGTTTTAGATCCGTGTGCGTGTGTTTTAGATCCGTATACGTATGTTTTTGATCCGTATACGTGTGTTTTAGATCCATATACGTGTGTTTTAGATCCGTATACGTGTGTTTTAGATCCGTATACGTGTGTTTTAGATCCGTATACGTGTGTTTTAGATCCATATATGTGTGTTTTAGATCCATATACGTGTGTTTTAGATCCATATACATCTGTTTTAGATCCATATAAGTGTGTTTTAGATCCGTATACGTGTTTTAGATCTGTATATGTGTGTTTTGGATCTGTGTATACATGTGTTTTAGATCTGCATACGTGTTTTAGATCCGTATGTGTGTTTTAGATCCGTATACGTGTGTTTTTGATCTGCATACGTGTTTTAGATCCGTATACGTGTGTTTTAGATCCGTATATGTGTGTTTTTGATCTGTGTATACATGTGTTTTAGATCCATATACGTGTGTTTTAGATCCATATATGTGTGTTTTAGATCTGTATACGTGTGTTTTAGATCCATGTAAGTGTGTGTTTTAGATCCATATATGTGTGTTTTAGATCCATATACGTGTGTTTTAGATCCATATGTGTGTTTCAGATCCGTATACGTGTTTTAGATCCATATACGTGTGTTTTAGATCCATATACGTGTGTTTTAGATCCATATATGTGTGTTTTAGATCCATATACGTGTGTTTTAGATCCATATACGTGTGTTTTAGATCTATATACGTGTGTTTTAGATCCATATACGTGTGTTTTAGATCCATCTACGTGTGTTTTAGATCCATATACGTGTTTTAGATCCATATACGTGTGTTTTAGATCCATATACGTGTGTTTTAGATCCATATACGTGTGTTTTAGATCCATATACGTGTGTTTTAGATCCGTATACGTGTGTTTTAGATCCGTATACGTGTGTTTTAGATCCGTATACGTGTGTTTTAGATCCATATACGTGTGTTTTAGATCCATCTACGTGTGTTTTAGATCCATATACGTGTTTTAGATCCATATATGTGTGTTTTAGATCCATATACGTGTGTTTTAGATCCATATACGTGTGTTTTAGATCCGTATACGTGTGTTTTAGATCCATATACGTGTGTTTTAGATCCATCTACGTGTGTTTTAGATCCATATACGTGTTTTAGATCCATATACGTGTGTTTCAGATCCGTATACGTGTGTTTTAGATCTGTGTATACGTGTGTTTTAGATCTGTGTATACGTGTGTTTTAGATCCATATACGTGTGTTTTAGATCCATATATGTGTGTTTTAGATCCATATACGTGTGTTTTAGATCCATATGTGTGTTTTAGATCCATATATGTGTGTTTTAGATCCATATACGTGTGTTTTAGATCCATATGTGTTTTAGATCCATATACGTGTGTTTTAGATCTGTGTATACGTGTGTTTTAGATCCATATACGTGTGTTTTAGATCCATATACGTGTGTTTTAGATCCATATACGTGTGTTTTAGATCCATATACGTGTGTTTTAGATCCATATACGTGTGTTTCAGATCCGTATACGTGTGTTTTAGATCTGTGTATACGTGTGTTTTAGATCTGTGTATACGTGTGTTTTAGATCCATATACGTGTGTTTTAGATCCATATATGTGTGTTTTAGATCCATATACGTGTGTTTTAGATCCATATGTGTGTTTTAAATCCGCGTATACTTGTGATTTATATCTGTATATGTATATTTTAGATTTGTGTACGTGTGTTTTACATCCGCGTATATGTGTGTTTTAGATCCGTATACGTATATTTTAGATCCAGATACGTATGTTTTAGATTTGTGTATGTGTGTATTAAATCCGCGTTAAGTGTGTTTTAGATCTGTATACGTATATTTTAGATTCGTGTACGTTTGTTTTAAATCCGCGTATACGTGTGTTTTAGATCCGTATACGTATATTTTAGATTTGTGTACGTGTGTTTTAGATCCACGTATACATGTTTTAGTTCCGTATACGTATATTTTAGATTTGTTTACGTGTGTTTTAGATCCACGTATACGTGTGTTTTAGATCTGCGTACGCCTGTTTTAGATCCATATACGTGCTTATACGTGTTTTTTAGATCCACGTATATGTGTTTTAAATCCGCGTATACGTGTGTTTTGGATCTGCGTACGCCTGTTTTAGATCCATATACGTGTGTTTTAGATCCATATAAGTGTGTTTTAGATCCATATACGTGTGTTTTAGATCCATATACGTGTGTTTTAGATCCATATACGTGTGTTTTAGATCCATATACGTGTGTTTTAGATCCATATAAGTGTGTTTTAGATCCATATACGTGTGTTTTAGATCCATATACGTGTGTTTTAGATCCATATAAGTGTGTTTTAGATCCATATATGTGTGTTTTAGATCCATATACGTGTGTTTTAGATCCATATACGTGTGTTTTAGATCCATATAAGTGTGTTTTAGATCCATATATGTGTGTTTTAGATCTATATACATGTGTTTTAGATCTATATACGTGTGTTTTAGATCTGTATACATGTGTTTTAGATCTGCGTATACTTGTGTTTTAGATCCTTATACGTGTGTTTTAAATCCGCGTATACGTGTGTTTTATATCTGTATACGTATATTTTAGATTTGTGTTTTACATCCGCGTATATGTGTGTTTTAGATCCGTATATGTATATTTTAGATCCAGATACGTATGTTTTAGATTTGTGTATGTGTGTTTTAAATCCGCGTTAAGTGTGTTTTAGATCTGTATACGTATATTTTAGATTTGTGTACGTGTGTTTTAGATCCGCGTATACATATGTTTTAGATCCGTATACGTATATTTTAGATTCGTGTACGTGTGTTTTAGATCTGTATACGTGTGTTTTAGATCTGTGTACGTGTTTTATATCCACATATGTGTGTTTTAGATCTGCGTATACGTGTGTTTTAGATCTGTATACATGTGTTTTAGATCTGCGTATGCGTGTGTTTTATATATGCGTATACTTGTGTTTTAGATCCTTATACGTGTGCTTTAAATCCGCGTATACGTGTGTTTTATATCTGTATACGTATATTTTAGATTTGTGTACGTGTGTTTTAGATCCGCGTGTATGTGTGTTTTAGATCCGTATACGTATATTTTAGATCCAAATACGTATGTTTTAGATTTGTGTATGTGTGTATTAAATCCACGTTAAGTGTGTTTTAGATCTGTATACGTATATTTTAGATTTGTGTACGTTTGTTTTAAATCCGCGTATACATATGTTTTAGATCCGTATACGTATATTTTAGATTTGTGTACGTGTGTTTTAGATCCACTTATATATATATAAGTATAGCGGTATAGCTCGGTTGGTAGAGCGGCCGTGCCAGCAACTTGAGGGTTGAAGGTTCGATCCCCGCTTCCGCCATCCTAGTCACTGCCGTTGTGTCCTTGGGCAAGACACTTGACCCACCTGCTCCCAGTGCCACCCACACTGCTTTAAATGGAACTTAGATATTGGCTTTCACTATGTAAAGCGCTTTGAGTCACTTGAGAAAAAGCGCTATATAAATGTAATTCACTTCACTTCACTTCACTTATACATGTTTTAGTTCCGTATACGTATATTTTAGATTCGTGTACGTGTGTTTTAGATTTGTATACGTATATTTTAGATTTGTGTACGTGTGTTTTAGATCTGTATACGTGTGTTTTAGATCCGTGTATACATGTGTTTTAGATCCGTATATATATATTTTAGATTTGTGTACGTGTGTTTTAGATCCACGTATACGTGTGTTTCAGATCTGTATACGTGTGTTTTAGATCCACATATAAATGTGTTTTAGATCCGTATACGTATATTTTAGATTTGTGTACGTGTGTTTTAGATCTGTATACGTGTGTTTTTAGATCTGTGTATACGTGTGTTTTAGATCTGCATACGTGTGTTTTAGATCTGTATACGTGTGTTTTAGATCCGTGTATACATGTGTTTTAGATCCGTATACATATATTTTAGATTTGTGTACGTGTGTTTTAGATCCACGTATACATGTGTTTTAGATCCGTATACGTATATTTTAGATTTGTGTACGTGTGTTTTAGATCTGTGTATATGTATATTTTAGATTTGTGTACGTGTGTTTTAGATCTGTGTACGTGTTTTATAATCACATGTGTGTTTTAGATCTGTGTATGCATCTGTTTTAGATCCACGTATACGTGTGTTTTAGATCTGTGTATACATGTGTTTTAGATCCACATATACGTATGTTTTAGATCTTTGTATACGTGTGCTTTAGATCTGTGTATACGTGTGTTTTAGATCCAAGTATACGTGTGTTTTAGATCTGTGTATACGTGTGTTTTAGATCTGTGTATACGTGTGTTTTAGATCTGTGTATACGTGTGTTTTAGATCTGTGTATACGTGTGTTTTAGATCTGTGTATACGTGTGTTTTAGATCCGTGTATACGTGTGCTTTAGAGCTGCGTATACATGTGTTTTAGATCTGTATACGTGTGTTTTAGATCTGCATACGTGTTTTAGATCCGTATATGTGTGTTTTAGATCCGTATATGTGTGTTTTAGATCTGTGTATACATGTGTTTTAGATCTGTATACGTGTGTTTTAGATCTGCATACGTGTTTTAGATCCGTATACGTGTGTTTTGGATCTGTGTATACATGTGTTTTAGATCTGTATACGTGTTTTAGATCTGTATACGTGTTTTAGATCCGTATACATGTGTTTTAGATCTGCATACGTGTTTTAGATCCGTATACATGTGTTTTAGATCCGTATACGTGTGTTTTGGATCTGTGTATACATGTGTTTTAGATCTGTATACGTGTTTTAGATCCGTATATGTGTGTTTTGGATCTGTGTATACATGTGTTTTAGATCTGTATACGTGTTTTAGATCTGCATACGTGTTTTAGATCAGTATATGTGTGTTTTAGATCTGTGTATACATGTGTTTTAGATCCGTATACATGTGTTTTAGATCCGTATACGTGTGTTTTAGATCTGTGTATACATGTGTTTTAGATCTGCATACGTGTTTTATATCCGTATATGTGTGTTTTGGATCTGTGTATACATGTGTTTTAGATCTGTATACGTGTGTTTTAGATCTGCATACGTGTTTTAGATCTGCATACATGTTTTAGATCCGTATATGTGTGTTTTAGATCCGTATACGTGTGTTTTAGATCCGTATATGTGTGTTTTGGATCTGTGTATACATGTGTTTTAGATCTGCATACGTGTTTTAGATCCGTATATGTGTGTTTTAGATCCGTATATGTGTGTTTTAGATCTGTGTATATGTGTGTTTTAGATCTGCATACGTGTTTTAGATCCGTATATGTGTGTTTTAGATCCGTATACGTGTGTTTTAGATCCATATACGTGTGTTTTAGATCCATATATGTGTGTTTTAGATCTGTGTATACGTGTTTTAGATCCATCTAGGTGTGTTTTAGATCCGTATACATGTGTTTTAGATCCGTATATGTGTGTTTTAGATCCGTATACGTATGTTTTAGATCCATATATGTGTGTTTTAGATCCATATACGTGTGTTTTAGATCCATATGTGTGTTTTAGATCCATATATGTGTGTTTTAGATCCATATACGTGTGTTTTAGATCCATATGTGTTTTAGATCCATATACGTGTTTTAGATCCATATATGTGTGTTTTAGATCTGTGTATACGTGTTTTAGATCCATATACGTGTGTTTTAGATCCGTATACATGTGTTTTAGATCCGTATACGTATGTTTTAGATCCGTATACGTATGTTTTAGATCCGTATACGTATGTTTTAGATCCATCTAGGTGTGTTTTAGATCCATCTAGGTGTGTTTTAGATCCATCTAGGTGTGTTTTAGATGTGTGTGCGTGTCAATGAGCAAAGACAAGCATGTGATGCTAGCATTGAAGTGAGCTTGTGAAGCGCTGGGTGCACTTTAGCTCCACACAGCTAACAGCTAACACGCAGACCTTCTCCTAGCATGGAGTTTGGATTTAGCTTCTTCCCCAGAATGAAAAACCGCAACATGGCTTCTGTGTCCTTACATTTTTCTGACATGTGGCCTTTGTAGTCCCAGGTCGGGACCCCCCTGAGTAACGATTGTTCATTTCCTGGGGTTGACGACACGTGTTGTTGTGCGAGCAGCTCCAACAACACCCGCCAGCTAACCAGGTTAGAGCACAATCAGATTAGCAATAAGTGTAAATGCACAGATTGCAGGGCGAGGCGAGAGTGACGGGCGTCAGGAGTGTAAATAAGTGTAAATGCACAGATTGCAGGGCGAGGCGAGAGTGACGGGCTAAAGAGTGTAAATAAGTGTAAATGCACAGATTGCAGGGCGAGGCGAGAGTGACGGGCTAAAGAGTGCGGCGTCAGGACAGATTGATGGAGCTGCTCATTCATCTATAAAGGCCTAATTGGCGCTGTGATATCGACACTCCGTAACCCCCGCCGCCCTCCTCACGGCGCCCGGGCGGCGTAATGGCTTCTTCTTGTCCGAGAGAGGCTCTTTGCAAATCAAACTGTTGATTTTGGCCCCTCCTTACCCACAGTCCCCCCCCCACCCCCCCCCGACCGCTCGTTAGCGGCGCGCAGCTGAGCGCCACATTGTGCTCCACGCTGGACAAATAACCCCGAGACACTTCCTGTCCATATTTCCTGCAGACATAATGACATAATGTGCATATTGAACAGGACTTTACTTGATTAATCAACACCGTCACATGTCGCCTAAGTCTACAAGATCCCTGACTTTAAAATACACATCTTTTTCATTTTTGTTCAATGGAGCCTAAAAGATGTTCATATATATATATATATATATATATATATATACACACATACATTATATATAAATATATATATAGTATATATATAATATTTATATATATATATAACTTATGTAAATATTATATATATATATATATATATGTATACATATTTATATATATATATATATATACAGTATATAAATTATATAAATATTGTATATAAAATGTATAATGTATATATATATATGTATACAATATTTATATAATTTAT
>NC_084563.2:2442098-2524598 GCF_033978685.3 Nerophis lumbriciformis
AAATATGTATATATATATATATATACATATGTATAAATATTTATATATACATGTATATACAGTATATAAATTATATAAATATTTTATACATATATATATATATATATATACATTATACATAAATATGTATATAAATATATATATAGTATATATGTAATATTTATATATATATATATATATAAATTATGTAAATATTATATATATATATATATATATATATATATATAAATATTTATATATATACATATATGTATTATACATAAATATGTATATATATATATATATATAAATATTTATGTATAATGTATATATATATATATATATATATATATATACATACATTATACATAAATAAATAATAATAAACTATATGTTTATATATATATATATATATATATATATATATATATATATATATATATATATATATATATATATATATATATATATGATGATGAGTGGTCCACCCTGGGTCCTGACCCAGGACAGCCAGCGCTTCATCTGTGGCCACCGAACCTGTGCCCCTCCCTCCACGAAGGCGAGGGAGGCAGAGCAGAAAAGAAACGGCAGATCAACTGGTCTAAAAAGGGGGGGTATTTAAAGGCTAGAGTATACAAATGAGTTTTAAGATGGGATTTAAATGCATTCTACTGAGATAGCATCTCTAACTGTTACCGGGAAGGCATTCCATAGTACTGTTGCCCGATATCGCATCGATCCGTTGTGGTGAAGAAGGAGCTGAGCCGGAAGGCAAAGCTCTCAATTTAGCAATCGATCTACGTTCCCATCTTCTTTGGGTTATGACCGAAAGGACAAGATCACGGGTACAAGCGGCCCAAATGAGTTTCCTCCGCCGGGTGGCGGGTCTCTCCCTTAGAGATAGGGAGAGGAGCCAGATGAGGTGGTTCGGGCATCTGGTCAGGATCTAGGGAGGTGTTTAGGGCAGGCTCGACTGGTAGGAGGCCACGGGGAAGACACGTTGGGAAGACTATGTCTGAACGCCTCGGGATCCCCCGGGAGGAGCTGGATGAAGTGGAAAGTCTGGGCTTCCCTGCTTAGGCTGCTGCCCCCGCCACCCGCCCTCGGAAAAGCGAAAGATGGATAGATGGATGGATGGATGGATACATTTGGCCTCTAAGCTGTGGTCGAGTCCTCCGGGCGACTCGGCTCGTTTATTCCTCCGTCTTTTCTTTTTCTTTCAACTTTACCAGGCTGCCACTTTTCATCCCCTTCCATTACTCCCGCCCATTATTCTCTCCTTTCCTCCCTCGCGCTCTTCAGGCACCTTCCGCACAAAGCAATCAGCTGGCCGTTAATGGCCGGGCGGCCGGGTCCATCCTTCTCCCGCTGTTTTGCCTCTTCTTTTTTTTTTTCTCCCCTCCCCGGGAAATGAGAGGAGACAAAAGCAGAAGCCGCGGCCGCCACCTCGGCCTCCGTCCTCGCCGTGACGGCTCAGAAATGAGTCTGTCAAGCGTCACCTCGGCGCCGTCCTCGCAGTTCTTTCTCCGCCGCCGCCGCCTGTTTTGAAGTTAATATAAAGATTTAAGTGTAAAAAAAATATATATGAGCCATTTTTAACGTTTTGACACTTTTGGTTTCTTGCTAATTTTAGTTATTTTTTGCCCAAAATAATACAAACAATTATGACTTGTTGACCTTTATAAGACTCCGATTACTTCACATCAAATATTCCACTTTAATTTTTTTTGTGAGGAAATTATGGCATATTTTATGTTTTTGCCATTAAAAAAAATGTGTTTTTATGTTGTTTTTTCACAACAAGTGCATAATATATATATATATATATATATATATATATATATGTAAAATAAAACAATTAAAACTTTATATCGACAGATAGTTTTGAAGTTAATATAAAGATTTAAGTGTCAAAAAAAAATATATGAGCCATTTTTAACGTTTTGACACTTTTGGTTTCTTGCTAATTTTAATTATTTTTTTGCCCAAAATAATACAAACAATTATGACTTGTTGACCTTTATAAGACTCCGATTACTTCACATCAAATATTCCACTTTAATTTTTTTTGTGAGGAAATTATGGCATATTTTATGTTTTTGCCATTAAAAAAACTGTGTTTTTGTTGTTTTTTCACAACAAGTGCATTTTATATATGTATATATATATATAATAAAAAAATTAAAACTTTATACCGACAGATAGTTTTGAAGTTAATATAAAGATTTAAGTGTCAAAAAAAAATATATGAGCCATTTTTAACGTTTTGACACTTTTGGTTTCTTGCTAATTTTAGTTATTTTTTGCCCAAAATAATACAAACAATTATGACTTGTTGACCTTTATAAGACTCCGATTACTTCACATCAAATATTCCACTTAAATTTTTTTTGTGAGGAAATTATGGCATATTTTATGTTTTTGCCATTAAAAAAAATGTGTTTTTATGTTGTTTTTTCACAACAAGTGCATAATATATATATATATATATATATATATATATATATATATATATATATATATGTAAAATAAAACAATTAAAACTTTATATCGACAGATAGTTTTGAAGTTAATATAAAGATTTAAGTGTCAAAAAAAAATATATGAGCCATTTTTAACGTTTTGACACTTTTGGTTTCTTGCTAATTTTAATTATTTTTTTGCCCAAAATAATACAAACAATTATGACTTGTTGACCTTTATAAGACTCCGATTACTTCACATCAAATATTCCACTTTAATTTTTTTTGTGAGGAAATTATGGCATATTTTATGTTTTTGCCATTAAAAAAACTGTGTTTTTGTTGTTTTTTCACAACAAGTGCATTTTATATATGTATATATATATATAATAAAAAAATTAAAACTTTATACCGACAGATAGTTTTGAAGTTAATATAAATATTTAAGTGTAAAAAAAAAATATATGAGCCATTTTTAACATTTTGACACTTTTGGTTTCTTGCTAATTTTAGTTATTTTTTGCCCAAAATAATACAAACAATTATGACTTGTTGACCTTTATAAGACTCCGATTACTTCACATCAAATATTCCACTTTAATTTTTTTTGTGAGGAAATTATGGCATATTTTATGTTTTTGCCATTAAAAAAACTGTGTTTTTATGTTGTTTTTTCACAACAAGTGCATTTTATATATGTATATATATATAATAAAAAAATTAAAACGTTATATCGACAGATAGTTTTGAAGTTAATATAAATATTTAAGTGTAAAAAAAAAATATATGAGCCATTTTTAACATTTTGACACTTTTGGTTTCTTGCTAATTTTAGGTATTTTTGCCCAAAATAATACAAACAATTATGACTTGTTGACCTTTATAAGACTCCGATTACTTCACATCAAATATTCCACTTTAATTTTTTTTGTAAGGAAATCATGGCATATTTTATGTTTTTGTCATTAAAAAAACTGTTTTTATGTTGTTTTTTCACAACAAGTGCATTTTATATATGTATATATATATATATAATAAAAAAATTAAATCTTTATATCGACAGATAGTTTTGAAGTTAATATAAATATTTAAGTGTAAAAAAAAATATATATGAGCCATTTTTAACGTTTTGACACTTTTGGTTTCTTGCTCATTTTAGTTATTTTTTGCCCAAAATAATACAAACAATTATGACTTGTTGACCTTTATAAGACTCCGATTACTTCACATCAAATATTCTACCTTAATTTTTTTTGTGAGGAAATTATGGCATATTTTATGTTTTTGCCATTAAAAAAACTGTGTTTTTATGTTGTTTTTTCACAACAAGTGTATTTTATATATGTATATATATATAATAAAAAAATTAAAACTTTATACCGACAGATAGTTTTGAAGTTAATATAAATATTTAAGTGTAAAAAAAAAATATATGAGCCATTTTTAACATTTTGACACTTTTGGTTTCTTGCTAATTTTAGTTATTTTTTGCCCAAAATAATACAAACAATTATGACTTGTTGACCTTTATAAGACTCCGATTACTTCACATCAAATATTCCACTTTAATTTTTTTTGTGAGGAAATTATGGCATATTTTATGTTTTTGCCATTAAAAAAACTGTGTTTTTATGTTGTTTTTTCACAACAAGTGCATTTTATATATGTATATATATATATATATATATATGTATATATATATATATATAAAATAAAAAAATTAAAACTTTATACCGACAGATAGTTTTGAAGTTAATATAAATATTTAAGTGTAAAAAAAAAATATATGAGCCATTTTTAACGTTTTGACACTTTTGGTTTCTTGCTAATTTTAGTTATTTTTTGCCCAAAATAATACAAACAATTATGACTTGTTGACCTTTATAAGACTCCAATTACTTCACGTCAAATATTCCACTTAAATTTTTTTTGTGAGGAAATTATGGCATATTTTATGTTTTTGCCATTAAAAAAACTGTGTTTTTATGTTGTTTTTTCACAACAAGTGCATTTTATATATGTATATATATATATATATATAATAAAACAATTAAAACTTTATACAGACAGATAGTTTTGAAGTTAATATAAAGATTTAAGTGTAAAAAAAAAAATGTATGAGCCATTTTTAACGTTTTGACACTTTTGGGTTCTTGCTAATTTTAGTTATTTTTTGCCCAAAATAATACAAACAATTATGACTTGTTGACCTTTATAAGACTCTGATTACTTCACATCAAATATTCCACTTTAATTTTTTTTGTGAGGAAATTATGGCATATTTTATGTTTTTGCCATTAAAAAAACTGTGTTTTTATGTTGTTTTTTTCACAAGTGCATTTTATATATATATATATGTAAAATAAAAAAATTAATACTTTATATCGACAGATAGTTTTGAAGTTAATATAAAGATTTAAGTGTAAAAAAAAAATATATGAGCCATTTTTAACGTTTTGACACTTTTGGTTTCTTGCTAATTTTAGTTATTTTTTGCCCAAAATAATACAAACAATTATGACTTGTTGACCTTTATAAGACTCCGATTACTTCACATCAAATATTCCACTTTAATTTTTTTTGTGAGGAAATTATGGCATATTTTATGTTTTTGCCATTAAAAAAACTGTGTTTTTATGTTGTTTTTTCACAACAAGTGCATTTTATATATGTATATATATATATAATAAAAAAATTAAAACTTTATACCGACAGATAGTTTTGAAGTTAATATAAAGATTTAAGTGTAAAAAAAAAATATATGAGCCATTTTTAACGTATTGACACTTTTGGTTTCTTGCTAATTTTAGTTATTTTTTGCCCAAAATAATACAAACAATTATGACTTGTTGACCTTTATAAGACTCCAATTACTTCACATCAAATATTCCACTTTAATTTTTTTTGTGAGGAAATTATGGCATATTTTATGTTTTTGCCATTAAAAAAACTGTGTTTTTATGTTGTTTTTTCACAACAAGTGCATTTTATATATGTATATATATATAATAAAAAAATTAAAACTTTATACAGACAGTTTTGAAGTTAATATAAATATTTAAGTGTAAAAAAATATATATATGAGCCATTTTTAACGTTTTGACACTTTTGGTTTCTTGCTAATTTTAGTTATTTTTTGCCCAAAATAATACAAACAATTATGACTTGTTGACCTTTATAAGACTCCGATTACTTCACATCAAATATTCCACTTAAATTTTTTTTGTGAGGAAATTATGGCATATTTTATGTTTTTGCCATTAAAAAAACTGTGTTTTTATGTTGTTTTTTCACAACAAGTGCATTTTATATATGTATATATATATATATATATATATATATATATATATATATATATATATATATATATATATATATATATATATATAAAATAAAAAAATTAAAACTTTATACCGACAGATAGTTTTGAAGTTAATATAAAGATTTAAGTGTAAAACAAAATATATATGAGCCATTTTTAACGTTTTGACACTTTTGGTTTCTTGCTAATTTTAGTTATTTTTTGCCCAAAATAATACAAACAATTATGACTTGTTGACCTTTATAAGACTCCAATTACTTCACATCAAATATTCCACTTTAATTTTTTTTGTGAGGAAATTATGGCATATTTTATGTTTTTGCCATTAAAAAAACTGTGTTTTTATGTTGTTTTTTCACAACAAGTGCATTTTATATATATATATATATATATATATATATATATATATATATATATATATATATATATATATATATATATATAATAAAAAAATTTAAACTTTATACCGACAGATAGTTTTGAAGTTAATATAAAGATTTCAGTGTAACAAAAAAAAAAATATGAGCCATTTTTAACGTTTTGACACTTTTGATTTCTTGCTAATTTTAGTTTTTTTTTTGCCCAAAATATTGCCCAAAAAAATTAAATATATTTTTGCTTGTAGACCTTTTTAAGACTCCGATTACTTCACATCAAATATTCCACTTTGAATTTTTTGGAAATTATGACATATTTTATGTTTTTGAAATAAATAAAACAGGGTTTTTTTATGTTGTTTTGTCACAAACTTTATATCAACAGATAGTTTTAAAGTTAATGTAAAGATTTAAATGTAAAAAAAAACAAAATTATACATTTTTTTTTACTTTTTAACGCTTTTGATTTCTTGCTAATTTGAGTGTTTTTTTGCCCAAAATAATGGCCAAAATATTAAAATCTATTATGACTTGTTGACCTTTTTAAGACTCCGATTACTTCACATCAAATATACCACTTTGAATGTTTTTGTGAGGAAATTATGGCATATTTTATGTTTTTGCTATTAAAAAAACTGTGTTTTTATGTTGTTTTTTCACAACAAGTGCATAATATATATATATATATATATATATATATATATATATATATATATATATATATATATATATATATATATATATATATATATGTAAAATAAAAAAATTAAACTTTATATCGACAGATAGTTTTGAAGTTAATATAAATATTTAAGTGTAAAAAAAAAATATATGAGCCATTTTCAACGTTTTGACACTTTTGGGTTCTTGCTAATTTTACTTATTTTTTGCCCAAAATAATACAAACAATTATGACTTGTTGACCTTTATAAGACTCCGATTACTTCACATCAAATATTCCACTTTAATTTTTTTTGTGAGGAAATTATGGCATATTTTATGTTTTTGCCATTAAAAAAACTGTGTTTTTATGTTGTTTTTTTCACAAGTGCATTTTATATATATATATATGTAAAATAAAAAAATTAATACTTTATATCGACAGATAGTTTTGAAGTTAATATAAAGATTTAAGTGTAAAAAAAATATATATGAGCCATTTTTAACGTTTTGACACTTTTGGTTTCTTGCTAATTTTAGTTATTTTTTGCCCAAAATAATACAAACAATTATGACCTGTTGACTTTTATAAGACTCCGATTACTTCACATCAAATATTCCACTTTAATTTTTTTTGTGAGGAAATTATGGCATATTTTATGTTTTTGCCATTAAAAAAACTGTGTTTTTATGTTGTTTTTTCACAACAAGTGCATAATATATATATATATATATATATATATATATATATATATATATATATATATATATATATGTAAAATAAAAAAATTAAAACTTTATATCGACAGATAGTTTTGAAGTTAATATAAATATTTAAGTGTAAAAAAAAAATATATGAGCCATTTTTAACGTTTTGACACTTTTGGTTTCTTGCTAATTTTAGTTATTTTTTTGCCCAAAATAATACAAACAATTATGACTTGTTGACCTTTATAAGACTCCGATTACTTCACATCAAATATTCCACTTTAATCTTTTTTGTGAGGAAATTATGGCATATTTTATGTTTTTGCCATTAAAAAAACTGTGTTTTTATGTTGTTTTTTCACAAGTGCATTTTATATATGTATATATATATATATATAATAAAAAAATTAAAACTTTATACAGACAGATAGTTTTGAAGTTAATATAAATATTTAAGTGTAAAAAAATATATATATGAGCCATTTTTAACGTTTTGACACTTTTGGTTTCTTGCTAATTTTAGTTATTTTTTGCCCAAAATAATACAAACAATTATGACTTGTTGACCTTTATAAGACTCCGATTACTTCACATCAAATATTCCACTTTAATTTTTTTTGTGAGGAAATTATGGCATATTTTATGTTTTTGCCATTAAAAAAACAGTTTTTATGTTGTTTTTTCACAACAAGTGCATTTTATATATGTATATATATATATATATATATATATATATATATATATATATATATATATATATATATAATAAAAAAATTAAAACTTTATACCGACAGATAGTTTTGAAGTTAATATAAAGATTTAAGTGTAACAAAAAAAATATATGAGCCATTTTTAACGTTTTGACACTTTTGATTTCTTGCTAATTTTAGTTTTTTTTTTGCCCAAAATATTGCCCAAAATTTTTTTATATATTTTTGCTTGTAGACCTTTTTAAGGCTCCGATTACTTCACATCAAATATTCCACTTTGAATGTTTTTGTGTGGAAATTATGGCATATTTTATGTTTTTGCAATAAATAAAACAGGGTTTTTTTTTTATGTTGTTTTTTCACAAACTTTATATCAACAGATTGTTTTAAAGTTAATGTAAAGATTTAAATGTAAAAAAAACCAAACTGATACATTTTTTTTTACTTTTTAACGCTTTTGATTTCTTGCTAATTTGAGTGTTTCTTTGCCCAAAATAATGCCCAAAATATTAAAATCTATTATGACTTGTTGACCTTTTTAAGACTCCGATTACTTCACATCAAATATACCACTTTGAATGTTTTTGTGTGGAAATGATGGCATATTTGATGTTTTTGCCATAAAAAAACAGGGTTTTTATGTTGTTTTTTCACAAGTGCATAAAATATATATATATATATATATATATATGTAAAATAAAAAAATTAAAACTTTATATCGACAGATAGTTTTGAAGTTAATATAAAGATTTAAGTGTAACAAAAAAAATATATGAGCCATTTTTAACGTTTTGACACTTTTGATTTCTTGCTAATTTTAGTTGTTTTTTTTGCCCAAAATATTGCCCAAAAAAATTAAATATATTTTTGCTTGTAGACCTTTTTAAGACTCCGATTACTTCACATCAAATATCCCACTTTGAATTTTTTTGAAATTATGACATATTTTATGTTTTTGCAATAAATAAAACAGGGTTTTTTTATGTTGTTTTGTCACAAACTTTATATCAACAGATAGTTTTAAAGTTAATGTAAAGATTTAAATGTAAAAAAAACCAAACTGATACATTTTTTTTAAACTTTTTAACGCTTTTGATTTCTTGCTAATTTGAGTGTTTTTTGGCCCAAAATAATGCCCAAAATATTAAAATCTATTATGACTTGTTGACCTTTTTAAGACTCCGATTACTTCACATCAAATATACCACTTTGAATGTTTTTGTGTGGAAATTATGGCATATTTTATGTTTTTGCCATAAAAAAACAGGGTTTTTATGTTGTTTTTTCACAAGTGCATAATATATATATATATATATATGTAAAATAAAAAAATTAAAACTTTATATCGACAGATAGTTTTGAAGTTAATATAAAGATTTCAGTGTAACAAAAAAATATATGAGCCATTTTTAACGTTTTGACACTTTTGATTTCTTGCTAATTTTAGTTTTTTTTTTGCCCAAAATATTGCCCCAAAAAATTAAATATATTTTTGCTTGTAGACCTTTTTAAGACTCCGATTACTTCACATCAAATATTCCACTTTGAATTTTTTGGAAATTATGACATATTTTATGTTTTTGCAATAAATAGAACAGGGTTTTTTTATGTTGTATTTTCACAAACGTTATATCAACAGATAGTTTTAAAGTTAATGTAAAGATTTAAATGTAAAAAAAACCAAACTGATAATTTTTTTTTAACTTTTTAACGCTTTTGATTTCTTGCTAATTTGAGTGTTTTTTTGTTTTTTCACAACAAGTGCATAATATATATATATATGTAAAATAAAATAATTAAAACTTTATATCGAAAGATAGTTTTGAAGTTAATATAAATATTTAAGTGTAAAAAAAAAAATATATGAGCCATTTTTAACGTTTTGACACTTTTGGTTTCTTGCTAATTTTAGTTATTTTTTTGCCCAAAATAATACAAACAATTATGACTTGTTGACCTTTATAAGACTCCGATTACTTCACATCAAATATTCCACTTTGAATTTTTTTGTGTGGAAATTATGACATATTTTATGTTTTTGCAATAAATAAAACAGTTTTTTTTATGTTGTTTTTTCACAAACTTTATATCAACAGATAGTTTTAAAGTTAATGTAAAGATTTAAATGTAAAAAAAACCAAACTGATACATTTTTTTTACTTTTTAACGCTTTTGATTTCTTGCTAATTTGAGTGTTTTTTTGCCCAAAATAATGCCCAAAATATTAAAATCTATTATGACTTGTTGACCTTTTTAAGACTCCGATTACTTCACATCAAATATTCCACTTTAATTTTTTTTGTGAGGAAATTATGGCATATTTGATGTTTTTGCCATAAAAAAACAGGCTTTTTATGTTGTTTTTTCACAACAAGTGCATAATAAATATATATATATATATATATGTAAAATAAAAAAATTTAAACTTTATATCGACAGATAGTTTTGAAGTTAATATAAATATTTAAGTGTAAAAAAAAAAATATATGGGCCATTTTTAACATTTTGACACTTTTGGTTTCTTGCTAATTTTAGTTATTTTTTGCCCAAAATATTACAAACAATTATGACTTGTTGACCTTTTTAAGACTCCGATTATTTCCGCCTTTGATTGGCAGGCGAGGAGCGACAAGGAAGAATCACAGCTCAACTCCTTAATAAAAATCAATAGGGAGTTTCCGGGGCCCTTATGCAAAATAAGTACCCAGAAGTGCTAAGTAGTCCGTATTTAAATGAGCAACTGTCACCATGGAGACAGTCATTTATGGCAGGGGTCCCCAACCTTTTCACGTGTGGCAGATAAAAACATGGTCTCCGGCACGTTGACGGCAAATACCATATACCAGTGTTTCGTAACCATAGGGCCCAGTGTTGGGCCGGGAGCGCCCCCTAGAGTGTAATATCTGTTTTTTTCAGCCGTGGTCCGCGTAAGCCACAGCGGTACTTAGTTGTAATACACTTTTCTACCACTTGTGGCAGTAATAAATGATAAATGGGTTATACTTGTATAGCGCTTTTCTACCTTCAAGGTACTCAAAGCGCTTTGACACTACTTCCACATTCACCCATTCACACACACATTCACACACTGATGGAGGGAGCTGCCATGCAAGGCGCTAACCAGCAGCCATCAGGAGCAAGGGTGAAGTGTCTTGCTCAAGGACACAACAGACGTGACTAGGATGGTAGAAGGTGGGGATTGAACCCCAGTAACCAGCAACCCTCCGATTGCTGGCACGGCCACTCTACCAACTTCGCCACGCCGTCCCCATATATATACATACATATATATATATATATATATATATATATATATATATATATATATATATATATATATATATATATATATATATATATATATATATTTTGTTTGTTTTGTTTGTTACTACATTATATATATATACTTGCAGTGTGTATATTGTACATATTACATATTGTTATGAAGGTGTCTGTTACTACTTTATATATATACTTGCAGTGTGTATATTGTACCTATTACATATTGTGATGAAGGTGTCTGTTACTACATTATATATATATATATATACTTGCAGTGTGTATATTGTACATATTACATATTGTTATGAAGGTGTCTGTTACTACATCATATATATACTTGCAGTGTGTATATTGTACATATTACATATTGTTATGAAAGTGTCTGTTACTACATTGTGTATATATACTTGCAGTGTGTATATTGTACATATTACATATTGTTATGAAGGTGTCTGTTACTACATTATATATATATATATATATACTTGCAGTGTGTATATTGTACATATTACATATTGTTATGAAGGTGTCTGTTACTACATTATATATACATACTTGCAGTGTGTATATTGTACATATTACATATTGTTATGAAGGTGTCTGTTAATACATTATATATATACTTGCAGTGTGTATATTGTACATATTACATATTGTTATGAAGGTGTCTGTTACTACATGATATATATACTTGCATTGTGTATATTCTACATATTACATACTGTTATGAAAGTGTCTGTTACTACATTATATATACTTGCAGTGTGTATATTGTACATATCACATATTGTTATGAAGGTGTCTGTTACTACTTTATATAGATACTTGCAGTGTGTATATAGTACATATTACATATTGTTATGAAAGTGTCTGTTACTACATGATATATATACTTGCAGTGTGTATATTGTACATATTACATATTGTTATGAAGGTGTCTGTTACTACATTATATATATACTTGCAGTGTGTATATTGTACATAATACATATTAATATGAAGGTGTCTGTTACTACATTTTATATGTACTTTTTGAGGTTTTTTTTAATCTTCTTTAAAATCCTAAAACATAAAAGATGCTCGGCAGAATTCCAAAAAAACGTCTTTATGAATTTAGCTCCAGACTTCTTCTGTTTGTTTGTTGTTGTCATTACTGCCACAAGTGGTGGGGAAGTGTATTACAGCCGTGTTCCGCCGCGGCTAATATGGAACTATTTCTTTTTTCCTGGCCCGACATGAGGCGCTGTGGTTTACGAAACCTCGGTCTCGTCATGAAGTCCTGAGTGACTCGGCGCCGGCGAGCATGAGTCAGACCCTCCAGGAGTTCTTGCTTCCGAGCGGGTTTTCCACGCCCGCCGTCGTCACCTTTGCATCATCCCGGCGTAGAAACGGGCGGCGCCGTACAGTATCTAATTGCTGCAGGCGTTTGGCGTTATTATCTTCCCCCGCCGCCCCTCCCCGTCTAATCCTCGGCGTTATTGTCGGCACATTTTCATTATCTTCGAGAGACTCGGCGCCCGGCGCGCTTTGATGAGTTTATGAACAGTGGCACCTCTAATCCGAGCCGAGGTGCTCTTGAGAGCGCACATCAGAGCGCCGGCAGCCGGGGGGACGCGCTGATGCAATTTTACATTTGTAATAATAATCTGGGAAGCCTTTAATGCGATTCAAACAAAGCCTTGTCAAAAATAATATGGCGCAGTTTATATGAGGTGAGGGAGCGCTGATGGAGACTTTGGAGGGCTTTGTTGTTGCCTCCCGCGCCAAAATGGATTTCTCATTACTGCGGCGAGTCGTCCGCGCTTGTAATAATGTCACGTGACCCTCGCCTCCTCGCCGGCCCTCCGAGAGGCACCCGAGCGTCGGCTGCAATTAGGAACACACACGTTACCGCCGCTACCAGCTGCCCTTTTGGCGCCACTCCACGGCGCACTCCAAGGCTCTTTTTTGATGGTCCGCAGTCGCTGCGGTAAACATCAGAATCACGCAAAGATCGAAGCACGATTGGTATAATGTTCCGCATGACGATACCAATGTTTTGGTACCGGTACCAGTACTAAAAATTATTTCGATACTTTTCGTTACTTTTCTAAATAAAGGGGACCACAAAAAAATTGCATTATTGGCTTTATTTTAACCAACAATCTTAGGGTACATAAAGTTTTGAAGTTAATGTAAAGATTTAAATGTAAAAAAAAAAACTGATACATTTTTTACTTTTTAACATTTTTGATATCTTGCTAATTTGAGTGTTTTTTTGCCCAAAATAATGCCCAAAATATTAAAATCTGTTATGACTTGTTGACCTTTTTAAGACTCCGATTACTTTGAATTTTTTTGTGAGGAAATTATGCCATATTTTATGTTTTTGCCATTAAAAAAAATGGGTTTTTATGTTGTTTTTTCACAAGTGCATTATATATATATATATATATATATATATATATATATATATATATATATATATATATATATATATATATATATATATATATATATATATATATATATATATATATATGTATATATATGTAAAATGAAAAAATTAAAACTTTATATCGACAGATAGTTTTGAAGTTAATATAAAGATTTAAGTGTAAAAAAAATATATATATGAGCCATTTTTAACGTTTTGACACTTTTGGTTTCTTGCTAATTTTAGTTATTTTTTGCCCAAAATATTGCCCAAAATAATACAAACAATTATGACTTTGTTTGTATTTTTGTGTGGAAATTATGGCATATTGTATGTTTTTGCCATAAAAAACTGGGTTTTTATGTTGTTTTTTTTACAACAAGTACATAATATATAAATATATAAAAAAATAATTGAATACATTTGTAACTTTTTAACACTTTTAGTTTCTTGCTAATTTTAGGTTTTTTTTGCCCAAAATATTGCCCAAAAAATTTTAATATAATTTTGCTTGGAGACCTTTTCAAGACTCCGATTACTTCACATCAAATATTCCACTTTAATTTTTTTTGTGAAGAAATTATGGCACATGTTTTTGCCATTAAAAAAAACTGGGTTTTTATGTCGTTTTTTCACAACAAGTGCATTATATATGTATTGAAGTTGATATAAAGATTTAAGTGTAAAAAAAAAAAATTATGAGCCATTTTTAACATTTTGACACTTTTGGTTTCTTGCTAATTTTAGTTATTTTTTGCCTAAAATATTGCCCAAAATAATACAACCAATTATGACTTGTTGACCTTTTTAAGACTCTGATTACTTCACATCAAATATTCCACTTAGAATTTTTTTTGGTGGAAATTATGGCATATTTTATGTTTTTGCCATAAAAAAACAGGGTTTTCATGTTGTTTTTTTCACAAGTACATAATATATAAATATATAAAAAATTTATTAAATAAATTTGTAACTTTTTAACACTTTTGGTTTCTTGCTAATTTTAGGGTTTTTTCTCCCAAAATATTGCCCCAAAAAATTAAATATATTTTTGCTTGTAGACCTTTTTAAGACTCCGATTACTTCACATCAAATATTCCACTCTAATTTTTTTTGTGAGGAAATTATGGCATATTTTATGTTTTTGCCATTAAAAGAAACTGGGTTTTTATGTTGTTTTTTCACAACAAATGCATTATATATATATATATATATATATATATATATATATATATATATATATATATATATATATATATATATATATATATATATATATATATATATATATATAAATTAAAACTTTATATCGACAGATAGTTTTGAAGTTAATATAAAGATTTAAGTGTAAAAAAAAAAAAAAAAAAGAGCCATTTTTAACGTTTTGACACTTTTGGTTTCTTGCTCATTTTAGTTATTTTTTGCCCAAAATATTGCCCAAAATAATACAACCAATTATGACTTGTTGACCTTTTTAAGACTCTGATTACTTCACATCAAATATACCACTTTGAATTTTTTTGTGCAGAAATTATGGCATATTGTATGTTTTTGCCATAAAAAAACAGGGTTTTTATGTTGTTTTTTCACAACAAGTACATAATATATAAATATATAAAAAAAGAATTGAATAAAACTTTATATCGACAGATAGTTTTAAAGTTATTGTAAAGGTTTAAGTGTAAAAAAGAAAAGATACCTTTTTTAACTTTTTAACACTTTTGATTTCTTGCTAATTTTAGTGTTTTTTGCCCAAAATAATACAAACTATTATGACTTGTTGACCTTTTTAAGACTCTGATTACTTCACATCAAATATTCCACTTATACATTTTTTTTTTGTGCAAATTGTGGCATATTTTATGTTTTTGCCATAAAAAAACAGGGTTTTTAAGTACACAATATATAAATATATAAAAAATAAATAAAATACAACTTTATATGGACAGATAGTTTTGAAGTTAATATAAAGATTTAAGTCTAAAAAAATAATATATATATATATATATATATATATATATATATATATATATATATATATATATATATATATATATATATATATATATATATACATGACCCCATTTTTAACTTTTTAACACTTTTGGTTTCTTGCTAATTTTAGTGTTTTTTGCCCAAAATATTGCCCAAAAAAAATAAATATATTATTGCTTGTAGACCTTTTTAAGACTCTGATTACTTCACATCAAATATTCCACTTTGAATTTTTTTGTGAGGAAATTATGGCATATGTTATGTTTTTGCCATTTAAAAAAAAATGGGTTTTTATGTAGTTTTTGTACAAATGCATAATATATAAATATATAAAATAAAAACAAAACTTTATATCGACAGATAGTTTTGAAGTTAATGTAAAGATTTAAGTGAAAAAAAAAAAAAATATATATATATATACATCTTTAACTTTTTAACACTTTTGATTTCTTTCTAATTTTAGCGTTTTTTGCCCAAAACAATAAAAACTATTATGACTTGTTGACCTTTTTTGTGTGCAAATTGTGGCATATTTTATGTTTTTGCTATAAAAAAGTACATAATATATAGATATATAAATACATAAATACAATAAAACTTTATATGGACAGATAGTTTTGAAGTTAATATAAAGATTTAAGTGTAGAAAAAACAAAATGACCCATTTTGAACTTGTTAAGTGGTTTCTTGCTAATTTTAGTTTTGTTTTTTTTGCACAAAATATTGCCCAAAATAATAAAAACTATTATGACTTGCTGACCTTTTTAAGACTCCGATTACTTCACATCAAATATTCCCCTTAGAATTTTTTTGGTGGAAATTGTGGCATATTTTATGTTTTTGCCTTAAAAAAAACTGGGTTTTTAAGTACACTATATATATATATATATATATATATATATATATATATATATATACACACACACAGATAGTTTTGAAGTTAATGTAAAGATTTAAGTGTAAAAAAAAAAAAAAAAAGATACGTTTTTAACTTTTTAACACTTAAGATTTTTTGCTAATTTTAGTGTTTTTTGCCCAAAATATTGCCCAAATAATAACAACTATTATGACTTGTTGACCTTTTTAAGAATCTGATTACTTCACATCTACTTCACAAAATATATGACCCATTTTTAACGTTTTGGCACTTTTGTTTTTTTTTTGCTAATTTTAGTTTTTTGTACACAAAAAGTGCGTAATATATATATGATAAATAAAAATTAAAAAAATTATATCAACAGGTAGTTTTGAAGTTGATCTAAATATATAAGTGTAAAAACATGTTTTTTTTAACTTTTTAACACTTTTTGGATTTTTTGATCATTTTAGTTTACTTTCTGTTTGTTTTTTTTTAACTGTCATTGCCCAAAATAATAAAAACTATTATGACTTGTTGACCTTTTTTAAGACATCAAATATTCCACTTTGTACATTTTTTAGGGGGGGGGAAATATTGCATATTTTGCATTTTAACCAATAAAAAAAACGTTTTTCTTTTACAAATTGGGCATAAACGAATACAAATATGTAACTTTATAACGGCATTAAGAAGTCAAGTTGAGAGATTTAAGCGTGGAAAAACAAACACGGTGACTTATTTTTGATATTTTTACTTCCGGGTGCCTGTGACAACACTGGATGGGGGGCCCCTAAAGGTAACAAATAACATCTTTTAAATTGTACTGCTTTTCAAAATGAAAACAGTCAAAATAATTTTCCCCCTGGTTAAAAGGGTTAAGTTAGGGGCGGGACTTAAAGGGGCGGGGCAGACCCAGGTCCTCACATCCAGTAGCGACACAACTTCCACCTCTGACTGCTGGGGGCCCCGTGCAGTAATTAGGCAGCAATTAGGAGCCCTTCACAAGTGTGTTAACGAGGCTCGCAGGCACGCAGCGGGAGAGCTGACCGCCCGCCTCCGTACGCCGCTTTGATGGTCCTGTTGTCGCGTGCGCGCACTTTTCCTCTCCCCCGGGCGTGATGTCATCATCTGCTCTCTCTCCTGATGATGCAACAGAGTGCGACTGCACGCCCGCTGATGCAACACTTGCTGGCAACAAAGGAAATTGGTCGCTTTCGCACTTTTTGCTGCATCGTCTCTTCTTCCCCTCAACCTGTGGCTCCGCCCACCCAGCAGTTGTTTTTATTATCCAGCTGATGGGAGACAGGTCTGGACTACAGGCAGGCCAGTCTAGTACCCGCACTCTTTTACTACGAAGCCCACGCTGTTGTAACACGTGGCTTGGCATCGTCTTGCTGAAATAAGCAGGGGCGTCCATGATAACGTTGCTTTTGTGGAAATTGTGGCATATTTGATGTTTTTGCCATAAAAAAACTGGGTTTTTATGTTGTTTTTTCACAACAAGTACATAATATATAAATATATAACAAATAAATAAATTAAAATTTTATATGGACAGATAGTTTTGAAGAAGATTTAAGTGTAAAAACAAATATATGTCCCATTTTTAATGTTTTAACACTTTTGGTTTCTTGCTAATTTAAATTTTTTTTTTTTCCAAAATATTACCAAAAATAATACAAACTATTATGATTCGTTGACCTTTTTAAAACTCTGATTACTTCACATCAAATATTCCCCTTAGAATTTTTTTTGTGGAAATTGTGGCATATTGTATGTTTTTGCCATTTAAAAAAAAAAAAAACGGTTTTTATGTTGTTTTTTTCACAAGTACATAATACATAAACATACAAATAATAAATTAAATACAACTATATATCATCAGACAGTTTTGAAGTTAATATAAAGATTTAAGTGTAGAAAAAATAAATATAATATATTTTCACCTTTTTAACACTTTTGATTTCTTGCTAATTTTTGTGTTTTTTTGCCCAAAATATTGACAAAAATAATACAAACTATTATGACTTGTTGAGCTTTTTAATTCTCTGATTACTTCACATCAAATATTCCACTTTGAGGCAGGCCAGTCTGGTACCCGCACTCTTTTACTACGAAGCCCACGCTGTTGTAACACCTGGCTTGGCATCGTCTTGCTGAAATAAGCAGGGGCGTCCATGATAACGTTGCTTTTGTGGAAATTGTGGCATATTTGACGTTTATGCCATACAAAAACTGGGTTTTTATGTTGTTTTTTCACAACAAGTACATAATATATAAATATATAACAAATAAATAAATTTAAACTTTATATGGACAGATAGTTTTGAAGTTAAGTGTAAAAACAAATATATGTCCCATTTTTAATGTTTTAACACTTTTGGTTTCTTGCTAATTTTAGTTTTTTTTTTTGCCCAAAATATTACCCAAAATAATACAAACTATTATGACTTGTTGACCTTTTTAAAACTCTGATTACTTCACATCAAATATTCCCCTTAGAATTTTTTTTGTGGAAATTGTGGCATATTTTATGTTTTTGCCATTTAAAAAAAAACAACGTTTTTAATGTTGTTTTTTCACAAGTACATAATACATAAACATACAAATAATAAATTAAATACAACTATATATCATCAGATAGTTTTGAAGTTAATATAAAGATTTAAGTGTAGAAAAAATAAATATGATACATTTTCACCTTTTTAACACTTTTGATTTCTTGCTAATTTTTGTGTTTTTTGCCCAAAATATTGACAAAAATAACACAAACTATTATGACTTGTTGACCTTTTTAAAACTCTGATTACTTCACATCAAATATTCCCCTTAGAATTTTTTGTGTGGAAATTGTGGCATATTTTATGTTTTTGCCATTTTAAAAAAAAAACGTTTTTTATGTTGTTTTTTCACAAGTACATAATACATAAACATACAAATAATACATTAAATACAACTATATATCATCAGATAGTTTTGAAGTTAATATAAAGATTTAAGTGTAGAAAAAAATAAATATGATACATTTTCACCTTTTTAACACTTTTGGTTTCTTGCTAATTTTAGGGGTTTTTTTGCCCAAAATATTACCCAAAATAATACAAACTATTATGACTTGTTGACCTTTTTAAAACTCTGATTACTTCACATCAAATATTCCCCTTAGAATTTTTTTTGTGGAAATTGTGGCATATTTTATGTTTTTGCCATTTAAAAAAAAAAAAAACGGTTTTTATGTTGTTTTTTCACAAGTACATAATACATAAACATACAAATAATAAATTAAATACAACTATATATCATCAGATAGTTTTGAAGTTAATATAAAGATTTAAGTGTAGAAAAAATAAATATGATACATTTTCACCTTTTTAACACTTTTGGTTTCTTGCTAATTTTAGTATATTTTTTCCCCCAAAATATTACCCAAAATAATACAAACTATTATGACTTGTTGACCTTTTTAAAACACTGATTACTTCACATCAAATATTCCCCTTAGAATTTTTTTGTGGAAATTGTGGCATATTTTATGTTTTTGCTATTTAAAAAAACAACGTTTTTTATGTTGTTTTTTCACAAGTACATAATACATAAACATACAAATAATAAATTAAATGCAACTATATATCATCAGATAGTTTTGAAGTTAATATAAAGATTTAAGTGTAGAAAAAATAAATATGATACATTTTCACCTTTTTAACACTTTTGATTTCTTGTTAATTTTTGTGTTTTTTGCCCAAAATATTGACAAAAATAATAAAAACTATTATGACTTGTTGACCTTTTTAAAATACATTTTCACCTTTTTAACACTTTTGATTTCTTGGTAATTTTTGTGTTTTTTGCCCAAAATATTGACAAAAATAATAAAAACTATTATGGCTTGTTGACCTTTTTAATACTCTGATTACTTCACATCAAATATTCCACTTTGAGGCAGGCCAGTCTGGTACCCGCACTCTTTTACTACGAAGCCCACGCAGTTGTAACACGTGGCTTGGCATCGTCTTGCTGAAATAAGCAGGGGCGTCCATGATAACGTTGCTTTCGTGGAAATTGTGGCATATTTGATGTTTTTGCCATACAAAAACTGGGTTTTTATGTTGTTTTTTCACAACAAGTACATAATATATAAATATATAACAAATAAATAAATTTAAACTTTATATGGACAGATAGTTTTGAAGTTAAGTGTAAAAACAAATATATGTCCCATTTTTAATGTTTTAACACTTTTGGTTTCTTGCTAATTTTAGCTGGTTTTTTTGCCCCAAATATTACCCAAAATAATACAAACTATTATGACTTGTTGACCTTTTTAAAACTCTGATTACTTCACATCAAATATTCCTCTTAGAATTTTTTTTGTGGAAATTGTGGCATATTTTATGTTTTTGCTATTTTAAAAAAAAAACGTTTTTTATGTTGTTTTTTCACAAGTACATAATACATAAACATACAAATAATAAATTAAATACAACTATATATCATCAGATAGTTTTGAAGTTAATATAAAGATTTAAGTGTAGAAAAAATAAATATGATACATTTTCACCTTTTTAACACTTTTGATTTCTTGTTCATTTTTGTGTTTTTTGCCCAAAATATTGACAAAAATAATACAAACTATTATGACTTGTTGACCTTTTTAAAACTCTGATTACTTCACATCAAATATTCCCCTTAAAAAAATGTTTGTGGAAATTGTGGCATATTTGATGTTTTTGCCATTTAAAAAAAACAAAACGTTTTTTATGTTGTTTTTTCACAAGTACATAATACATAAACATACAAATAATAAATTAAATACAACTATATACCATCAGATAGTTTTGAAGTTAATATAAAGATGTAAGTGTAGAAAAAATAAATATGATACATTTTCACCTTTTTAACACTTTTGATTTCTTGTTAATTTTTGTGTTTTTTTGCCCAAAATATTGACAAAAATAATACAAACTATTATGACTTGTTGACCTTTTTAATACTCTGATTACTTCACATCAAATCTTCCACTTTGAGGCAGGCCAGTCTGGTACCCGCGCTCTTTTACTACGAAGCCCACGCTGTTGTAACACCTGGCTTGGCATCGTCTTGCTGAAATAAGCAGGGGCGTCCATGATAACGTTGCTTTTGTGGAAATTGTGGCATATTTGATGTTTATGCCATACAAAAACTGGGTTTTTATGTTGTTTTTTCACAACAAGTACATAATATATAAATATATAACAAATAAATAAATTTTAATTTTATATGGACAGATAGTTTTGAAGTTAATATGAAGATTTAAGTGTAAAAACAAATATATGTCCCATTTTTAATGTTTTAACACTTTTGGTTTCTTGCTAATTTTAGTTTTTTGTTTGCCTAAAATATTATCCAAAATAATACAAACTATTATGACTTGTTGACCTTTTTAAAACTCTGATTACTTCACATCAAATATTCCCCTTAGAATTTTTTTTTGTGGAAATTGTGGCATATTTTATGTTTTTGCCATTTTAAAAAAAAACGTTTTTTATGTTGTTTTTTCACAAGTACATAATACATAAACATACAAATAATAAATTAAATACAACTATATATCATCAGATAGTTTTGAAGTTAATATAAAGATTTAAGTGTAGAAAAAAATAAATATGATACATTTTCACCTTTTTAACACTTTTGATTTCTTGCTAATTTTAGTTGGGTTTTTTTGCCCAAAATATTACCCAAAATAATACAAACTATTATGACTTGTTGACCTTTTTAAAACTCTGATTACTTCACATCAAATATTCCCCTTAGAATTTTTTTTGTGGAAATTGTGGCATATTTTATGTTTTTGCTATTTTAAAAAAAAAACCGTTTTTTATGTTGTTTTTTCACAAGTACATAATACATAAACATACAAATAATAAATTAAATACAACTATATATCATCAGATAGTTTTGAAGTTAATATAAAGATTTAAGTGTAGAAAAAAATAAATATGATACATTTTCACCTTTTTAACACTTTTAGTTTCTTGCTAATTTTAGTTGTTTTTTTTGCCCAAAATATTACCCAAAATAATACAAACTATTATGACTTGTTGACCTTTTTAAAACTCTGATTACTTCACATCAAATATTCCCCTTAGAATTTTTTTTGTGGAAATTGTGGCATATTTTATGTTTTTGCCATTTAAAAAAAAAAAAAACGGTTTTTATGTTGTTTTTTCACAAGTACATAATACATAAACATACAAATAATAAATTAAATACAACTATATATCATCAGATTGTTTTGAAGTTAATATAAAGATTTAAGTGTAGAAAAAATAAATATGATCCATTTTCACCTTTTTAACACTTTTGATTTCTTGTTAATTTTTGTGTTTTTTGCCCAAAATATTGACAAAAATAATAAAAACTATTATGACTTGTTGACCTTTTTAATACTCTGATTACTTCACATCAAATCTTCCACTTTGAGGCAGGCCAGTCTGGTACCCGCACTCTTTTACTACGAAGCCCACGCTGTTGTAACACCTGGCTTGGCATCGTCTTGCTGAAATAAGCAGGGGCGTCCATGATAACGTTGCTTTTGTGGAAATTGTGGCATATCTGATGTTTATGCCATACAAAAACTGGGTTTTTATGTTGTTTTTTCACAACAAGTACATAATATATAAATATATAACAAATAAATAAATTTAAACTTTATATGGACAGATAGTTTTGAAGTTAATATGAAGATGTAAGTGTAAAAACAAATATATGTCCCATTTTTAATGTTTTAACACTTTTGGTTTCTTGCTAATTTTAGTTTTTTTTGCCCAAAATATTACCCAAAATAATACAAACTATTATGACTTGTTGACCTTTTTAAAACTGTGATTACTTCACATCAAATATTCCCCTTAGAATTTTTTTTGTGGAAATTGTGGCATATTTTATGTTTTTGCCATTTTTAAAAAAACCCCGTTTTTTTTATGTTGTTTTTTCACAAGTACATAATACATAAACATACAAATAATAAATTAAATACAATTATATATCATCAGATAGTTTTGAAGTTAATAGAAAGATTTAAGTGTAGAAAAAATAAATATGATACATTTTCACCTTTTTAACACTTTTGATTTCTTGTTAATTTTTGTGTTTTTTGCCCAAAATATTGACAAAAATAAAAACTATTATGACTTGTTGACCTTTTTAATACTCTGATTACTTCACATCAAATATTCCACTTTGAGGCAGGCCAGTCTGGTACCCGCGCTCTTTTACTACGAAGCCCACGCTGTTGTAACACCTGGCTTGGCATCGTCTTGCTGTAATAAGCAGGGGCGTCCATGATAATGTTGCTTTTGTGGAAATTGTGGCATATTTGATGTTTATGCTATACAAAAACTGGGTTTTTATGTTGTTTTTTCACAACAAGTACATAATATATAAATATATAACAAATAAATAAATTTAAACTTTATATGGACAGATAGTTTTGAAGTTAATATGAAGATTTAAGTGTAAAAACAAACATATGTCCCATTTTTAATGTTTTAACACTTTTGGTTTCTTGCTAATTTTAGTTGTTTTTTTTGCCCAAAATATTACCCAAAATAATACAAACTATTATGACTTGTTGACCTTTTTAAAACTCTGATTACTTCACATCAAATATTCCCCTTAGAATTTTTTTTGTGGAAATTGTGGCATATTTTATGTTTTTGCTATTTTAAAAAAAACAAAACGTTTTTTATGTTGTTTTTTCACAAGTACATAATACATAAACATACAAATAATAAATTAAATACAACTATATATCATCAGATAGTTTTGAAGTTAATATAAAGATTTAAGTGTAGAAAAAATAAATATGATCCATTTTCACCTTTTTAACACTTTTGATTTCTTGTTAATTTTTGTGTTTTTTGCCCAAAATATTGACAAAAATAATAAAAACTATTATGACTTGTTGACCTTTTTAATACTCTGATTACTTCACATCAAATCTTCCACTTTGAGGCAGGCCAGTCTGGTACCCGCACTCTTTTACTACGAAGCCCACGCTGTTGTAACACCTGGCTTGGCATCGTCTTGCTGAAATAAGCAGGGGCGTCCATGATAACGTTGCTTTTGTGGAAATTGTGGCATATCTGATGTTTATGCCATACAAAAACTGGGTTTTTATGTTGTTTTTTCACAACAAGTACATAATATATAAATATATAACAAATAAATAAATTTAAACTTTATATGGACAGATAGTTTTGAAGTTAATATGAAGATGTAAGTGTAAAAACAAATATATGTCCCATTTTTAATGTTTTAACACTTTTGGTTTCTTGCTAATTTTAGTTTTTTTTGCCCAAAATATTACCCAAAATAATACAAACTATTATGACTTGTTGACCTTTTTAAAACTGTGATTACTTCACATCAAATATTCCCCTTAGAATTTTTTTTGTGGAAATTGTGGCATATTTTATGTTTTTGCCATTTTTAAAAAAAACCCGTTTTTTTTATGTTGTTTTTTCACAAGTACATAATACATAAACATACAAATAATAAATTAAATACAATTATATATCATCAGATAGTTTTGAAGTTAATAGAAAGATTTAAGTGTAGAAAAAATAAATATGATACATTTTCACCTTTTTAACACTTTTGATTTCTTGTTAATTTTTGTGTTTTTTGCCCAAAATATTGACAAAAATAAAAACTATTATGACTTGTTGACCTTTTTAATACTCTGATTACTTCACATCAAATATTCCACTTTGAGGCAGGCCAGTCTGGTACCCGCGCTCTTTTACTACGAAGCCCACGCTGTTGTAACACCTGGCTTGGCATCGTCTTGCTGTAATAAGCAGGGGCGTCCATGATAATGTTGCTTTTGTGGAAATTGTGGCATATTTGATGTTTATGCTATACAAAAACTGGGTTTTTATGTTGTTTTTTCACAACAAGTACATAATATATAAATATATAACAAATAAATAAATTTAAACTTTATATGGACAGATAGTTTTGAAGTTAATATGAAGATTTAAGTGTAAAAACAAACATATGTCCCATTTTTAATGTTTTAACACTTTTGGTTTCTTGCTAATTTTAGTTGTTTTTTTTGCCCAAAATATTACCCAAAATAATACAAACTATTATGACTTGTTGACCTTTTTAAAACTCTGATTACTTCACATCAAATATTCCCCTTAGAATTTTTTTTGTGGAAATTGTGGCATATTTTATGTTTTTGCTATTTTAAAAAAAACAAAACGTTTTTTATGTTGTTTTTTCACAAGTACATAATACATAAACATACAAATAATAAATTAAATACAACTATATATCATCAGATAGTTTTAAAGTTAATATAAAGATTTAAGTGTAGAAAAAATAAATATGATACATTTTCACCTTTTTAACACTTTTGATTTCTTGTTAATTTTTGTGTTTTTTTTGCCCAAAATATTGACAAAAATAATAAAAACTATTATGACTTGTTGACCTTTTTAATACTCTGATTACTTCACATCAAATATTCCACTTTGAGGCAGGCCAGTCTGGTACCCGCGCTCTTTTACTACGAAGCCCACGCTGTTGTAACACGTGGCTTGGCATCGTCTTGCTGAAATAAGCAGGGGCGTCCATGCTAACGTTGCTTTTGTGGAAATTGTGGCATATTTGATGTTTTTGCCATACAAAAACTGGGTTTTTATGTTATTTTTTCACAACAAGTACATAATATATAAATATATAACAAATAAATACATTTAAACTTTATATGGACAGATAGTTTTGAAGTTAAGTGTAAAAACAAATATATGTCCCATTTTTTATGTTTTAACACTTTTGGTTTCTTGCTAATTTTAGTTTGTTTTTTTTGCCCAAAATATTACCCAAAATAATACAAACTATTATGACTTGTTGACCTTTTTAAAACTCTGATTACTTCACATCAAATATTCCCCTTAGAATTTTTTTTGTGGAAATTGTGGCATATTTTATGTTTTTGCCATTTTAAAAAAAAACAACGTTTTTATATTGTTTTTTCACAAGTACATAATACATAAACATACAAATAATAAATTAAATACAACTATATATCATCAGATAGTTTTGAAGTTAATATAAAGATGTAAGTGTAGAAAAAATAAATATGATACATTTTCACCTTTTTAACATTTTTGATTTTTTTGCCCAAAATATTGACAAAAATAATAAAAACTATTATGACTTGTTGACCTTTTTAATACTCTGATTACTTCACATCAAATATTACACTTTGAGGCAGGCCAGTCTGGTACCCGCGCTCTTTTACTACGAAGCCCACGCTGTTGTAACACCTGGCTTGGCATCGTCTTGCTGAAATAAGCAGGGGCGTCCATGATCACGTTGCTTGGATGGCAACATATGTTGCTCCAAAACCTGCATGTACCTTTCAGCATTAATGGTGCCTTCACAGATGTGTAAGTTACCCATGTCTTGGGCACTAATACACCCCCATACCATCACACATGCTGCCTTTTACACTTTGACCCTAGAACAATCCGGATGGTCCACAGTTTCCAAAAACAATTTGAAATGTGGACTCGTCAAGACCACAGAAAACTTTTCCACTTTGCATCAGTCCATCTTAGATGAGCTCGGGCCCAACGAAGCCGGCGGCGTTTCTGGGTGTTGTTGATAAATTATTGTGGATTTGCATAGTAGAGTTTTAACTTGCACTTACAGATGTAGCGACCGACTGTAGTTACTGACAGTGGTTTTCGGAAGTGTTCCTGAGCCCATGTGGTGATATCCTTTACACACTGATGTGGCTTTTTACAGGGTGCGTAATATCATGGCTTACGTGCAGTGATTTCTCCGGGTTCTCTGCACCTTTTGATGATATTACGGAGCGTAGATGGTGAAATTTCTTAAATTCCTTGCAATAGCTGGTTGGGAAATGTTGTTCTTAAACATTTTGCTCATTTACACAACGTGATGTGTCAGGCCCCGGCTTCCCTCCCCCGGTCCCCCTCTGACAGTTTAAGGGATCTTTGACCCCCACGACCCTGCAGATTGTGAGACGTGCCTCCACCCGCCACGCTGTCCCCCACGGCCCCCGTCAGCCTGCGGGCCGACAGCGGCTGACAGGGCGAGGGGGGGCACGCTGTCGTTGGCGGGCAGCGGGGTCGCGTGTCATGGAGTCACAGAAGTGTCCGGAAGCTTGCTTGTCAAACCACTCGTGGCTCTCGTGGAACCCAGCACAACAACACACTTCACACCAAAGTGTCCAAACTTTGTCCAGCGAGGGCCACGTAAAGATATAGAGGGCCCTCTACCTCAAAGAACTGCTCACCCCCAAATCCTCCACACGACACCTCAGCTCCGGACAGTCTAACCTCCTCCAACCTCCGAGGACAAAGCTCCGAACAATGGGAGACTGCGCTTTCTGCTCCGCCGCTCCCAGTCTGTGGAACGCTCTCCCTGACCACCTGAGGGCACAACAGACTGTGGATGCTTTTTAAAAAGGCTTAAAAACCCTTCTTTAAAAAAAAAAAAAACTTTTTTTTTTTTTTTAGATAAATGTGTGCTAGTTCTAGCTATTAGGCTGTTTTAGTTTATTTTATTTCTCTCCCTGACCACCTGAGGGCACAACAGACTGTGGATGCTTTTTAAAAAGGCTTAAAAACCCTTCTTTAAAAAAAAAAAAAAAACTTTTTTTTTTTAGATAAATGTGTGCTAGTTCTAGCTATTAGGCTGTTTTAGTTTATTTTATTTCTCTCCCTGACCACCTGAGGGCACAACAGACTGTGGATGCTTTTTAAAAAGGCTTAAAAACCCTTCTTTAAAAAAAAAAAAAACCTTTTTTTTTTTTTAGATAAATGTGTGCTAGTTCTAGCTATTAGGCTGTTTTATTTTATTTTATTTATATTTTGTTTCTATTTATTTTACTTGTTGGGGGCAGCTATTTGTGGTTCTAGCGTTGTTGTTTTTTAAATGCACTGTAGCACTTTGAGGTTGTTTGTATTTGTAAAAGCACTTTACATTGAACAATCTATTATTATTATTTATAAAGAAAAAATAAATAATTTCGCCATTCCCAGTCTGTGGAACGCTCTACCTGACCACCTGAGGGCACCACAGACTGTGGATTCTTTTAAAAAAGGCTTAAAAACCCTTCTTTAAAAAAAGAAGAAGCATTTTTTTAGATATATGTGTGCTAGTTCTAGCTATTAGGCTGTTCTAGTTTTTATTTTTTATTTTTTGTTACTATTTATTTTACCTGTTGGGGGCAGCTATTTGTGGTTCTAGCGTTGTTGTTTTTTAAATGCACTGTAGCACTTTGAGGTTGTTTGTTCAATGTAAAGTGCTTTTACAAATCAAATCTATTATTATTATTATTATTATTAAAGAACAAATAAATTATTTGCCGCTCCCAGTCTGTGGAACGCTCTCCCTGACCACCTGAGGGCACCACAGACTGTGGATGCTTTTAAAAAAGGCTTAAAAACCCTTCTTTTTTTAAAAAAAGGCTTTTTTTTAGATTTATGTGTGCTAGTTCTAGCTATTAGGCTGTTGTAGTTTTTATTTATTTATTTTTACTATTTATTTTACTTGTTGGGGGCAGCTATTTGTGGTTCTCGCGTTGTTGTTTTTTAAATGCACTGTAGCACTTTGAGGTTGTTTGTTCAATGTAAAGTGCTTTTACAAATCAAATCTATTATTATTATTATTATTATTAAAGAACAAATAAATTATTTGCCGCTCCAAGTCTGTGGAACGCTCTACCTGACCACCTGAGGGCACCACAGACTGTGGATGCTTTTAAAAAAGGCTTAAAAACCCTTCTTTTAAAAAAAAGCCTTTCTTTTTTAGATATATGTGTGCTAGTTCTAGCTATTAGGCTGTTCTATTTTTATGTATATTTTTGTTACTATTTATTTTACTTGTTGGGGGCAGCTATTTGTGGTTCTAGCGTTGTTGTTTTTTAAATGCACTGTAGCGCTTTGAGGTTGTTTGTTCAATGTAAAGTGCTTTTACAAATCAAATCTATTATTATTATTATTATTAAAGAAAAAATAAATTATTTGCCGCTCCCAGTCTGTGGAACGCTCTCCCTGACCACCTGAGGGCACCACAGACTGTGGATGCTTTTAAAAAAGGCTTAAAAACCCTTATTTTTAAAAAAGCCTTTTTTTCCAGATATATGTGTGCTAGTTATAGCTATTAGCTGTAGTAATTTTTTTTTTTTTTTTTTTAATATTTATTTTACCTGTTGGGGGCAGCTATTTGTGGTTCTAGCGTTGTTGTTTTTTAAATGCACTGTAGCACTTTGAGGTTGTTTGTTCAATGTAAAGTGCTTTTACAAATCAAATCTATTTTTATTATTATTAAAGAAAAAATAAATCATTTTGCCGCTCCCAGTCTGTGGAACGCTCTCCCTGACCACCTGAGGGCACCACAGACTGTGGATGCTTTTAAAAAAGGCTTAAAAACCATTCTTTTTTTTTTTTTTAAAGCCTTTTTTTAGATTTATGTTTGCTAGTTCTAGCTATTAGGCTGTTCCATTTTTTGTTTTTGTTTTTTTGTTACTATTTATTTTACTTGTTGGGTGCAGCTATTTGTGGTTTTAGAGTTGTTGTTTTTTAAATGCACTGTAGCACTTTGAGGTTGTTTGTATTTGTAAAAGCACTTTACATTGAACAATCTATTATTATTATTAATAAAGAAAAAATAAATAATTTTGCCGCTCCCAGTCTGTGGAACGCTCTACCTGGCCACCTGAGGGCACAACAGACTGTGGATGCTTTTAAAAAAGGCTTAAAAACCCTTCTTTTAAAAAAAAGCCTTTCTTTTTTAGATATATGTGTGCTAGTTCTAGCTATTAGGCTGTTCTATTTTTATATACATTTTTGTTACTATTTATTTTACTTGTTGGGGGCAGCTATTTGTGGTTCTAGCGTTGTTGTTTTTTTAAATGCACTGTAGCACTTTGAGGTTGTTTGTTCAATGTAAAGTGCTTTTACAAATACAATCTATTATTATTATTATTATTAAAGAAAAAATAAATTATTTGCCGCTCCCAGTCTGTGGAACGCTCTCCCTGACCACCTGAGGGCACCACAGACTGTGGATGCTTTTTAAAAAAGGCTTAAAAAACTTTTTTTTTAATTTTTTTTTTAAAAAGCCTTTTTTTAGATTTATGTGTGCTAGTTCTAGCTATTGGGCTGTTGTATTTTTTATTTATTTATTTTTACTATTTATTTTACTTGTTGGGGGCAGCTATTTGTGGTTCTAGCGTTGTTGTTTTTTAAATGCACTGTAGCACTTTGAGTTTGTTTGTATTTGTAAAAGCACTTTACATTGAACAATCTATTATTATTATTAATAAAGAAAAAATAAATAATTTTGCCGTTCCCAGTCTGTGGAACGCTCTACCTGACCACCTGAAGGCACCACAGACTGTGGATGCTTTTAAAAAAGGCTTAAAAACCCTTACTTTAAAAAAAGCCTTTTTTTCCAGATATATGTGTGCTAGTTCTAGCTATTAGCTGTAGTAATTTTTTGTTTTGTTTTTTTTACTATTTATTTTACCTTTTGCGGGCAGCTATTTGTGGTTCTAGCGTTGTTGTTTTTTAAATGCACTGTAGCACTTTGAGGTTGTTTGTTCAATGTAAAGTGCTTTTACAAATCAAATTTTTTTTAATTATTATTAAAGAAAAAATAAATTATTTGCCGCTGGAACGCTCTCCCTGACCACCTGAGGGTACCACAGACTGTGGATGCTTTTAAAAAAAAAAAGGCTTAAAAACCATTCTTTTTTTTTTTTAAAGAAGCCTTTTTTTTTAGATTTATGTGTGCTAGTACTAGCTATTAGGCTGTACTAGTTTTTATTTTTTTATTTTTACTATTTATTTTACTTGTTGGGGGCAGCTATTTGTGGTTCTAGCGTTGTTGTTTTTTAAATGCACTGTAGCACTTTGAGGTTGTTTGTTCAATGTAAAGTGCTTCTACAAATCAAATCTATTATTATTATTATTAAAGAAAAAATTAATTATTTGCCGCTACCAGTATGTGGAACGCTTTCCCTGACCATCTGAGGGCACCACAGACTGTGGATGCTTTTAAAAAAGGCTTAAAAACCCTTCTTTTAAAAAAGCCTTTTTTTCCAGATATATGTGTGCTAGTTCTAGCTATTAGCTGTTGTAATTTTTTATTTTTTATTTTATTTATTTTTTTACTATTTATTTTACCTGTTGGGGGCAGCTATTTGTGGTTCTAGCGTTGTTGTTTTTTAAATGCACTGTAGTACTTTGAGGTTGTTTGTTCAATGTAAAGTGGTTTTACAAATACAATCTATTATTATTATTAATAAAAAAACCATAAATAATTTCACCGCTCCCAGTCTGTGGAACGCTCTCCCTGACCACCTGAGGGCACAACAGACTGTGGATGCTTTTAAAAAAGGCTTAAAAACCCTTCTTTAAAAAAAAAAAAAAAAAACCCTTTTTTTTTTAGACATATGTGTGCTAGTTCTAGCTATTAGGCTGTTTTATTTTTTTTTATTTATTTTTTGTTACTATTTATTTTACTTGTTGGGGGCAGCTATTTGTGGTTCCAGCGTTGATGCACTGTAGCACTTTGAGGTCGTTTGTTCAATGTAAAGTGCTTTTACAAATACAATATATTATTATTATTATTAAAGAAAAAATAAATAATTTCACCGCTCCCAGTCTGTGGAACGCTCTCCCTGACCACCTGAGGGCACCACAGACTGTGGATGCTTTTAAAAAAGGCTTAAAAACCCTTCTTTTTAAAAAAAAAGCTGTTTTTGATAATAACATTTATTTTTTTATTGCAACATTTAAAAATGAGCCGACACCAAGTCGCATGTGCAGTTGTAAGTCCAACACAATAAATGGCAGTAGTTCATAGTTTGTGGTGTATTTATCAGTCTTTGCTGTCTGTTGCGCCCTAAAAAGTGTTAATACTGTAGGCGGCCGGGGTCGAAGGTAACATCGGGAGACCGACACGTGATGATGAATATTCCAGTATTTATCAGCTTGAGTCCTGCTGACTCACGGCCCTATTTGACAATCCCTTCATGCAGGTGAAAACAGCCAAAAGCCCAAAAATTAAATAAAAATCCACAAAATGGATGAGCGAGGGGAAAAAAAAAAAAAATCCTCAGCGGATTTGTGCTTAAATCTTCATCTTTCTGCTTGAGCTGCGACTCGGCGCAAACGTCTTATCTGGCCCTTGCCACGCGCGCTCGTTGACGTGGGGAAGCATGGCCGTGTCACACGGCAAAATGAATATAAATTGCGTCAATTTCCGCTGATAAATGCTGGCGACATTGTGCCGGGGACGCGGGATCAGTGGATAATTGGGAGGAAATGTCAGGGATACGTTACAATGTGCCCGCGCCGCGCTAATGCCCCGCCTTGCCCCGACAACGCCAGGAAAGCGCCGACTCGTGGAAGCGCGGGCCGCTTCGGAGGCGATGATTGACAGCGCTCGGCCGCCACACACCTGATTGGAGGGGAGAGGCCGGATGGAATTGGAATAAGCGCCTGGTTGGTCAGCGTCCACCAGCTTGGAGGGATGTTGTGTTGATATTGTTTTGTTGACTCTAAGCTTGTGGAGGGATGTTGTGTTGCTGTTGTGTTGACTTTCCACACAAGTTTGACACATGCTCTTGTCAGGACTCCTTTCCAACATGCATTGTCAGGAGGGGGATTATTTTCCAGCCTGATTATGAATCGATTTATTCTTTTCAAAAATAAATTCTATCAATGTTTCCATATGACCGTTATTACTGTTTTTTTCCCCCAGAATTCACTTGAACATTTTTTTTTTTTTCAACTTATTCAAAGTTTTCCAGCGTCAAGACAATGTGATAGATTTTTTTTTTTTAATTATTATTTGTTTCTATTTTTTAATACATTTTTTAAAATACTTTTTGGGCCACTTACTCGCTAATGCAAGCAAGTAAATGGGATGTTTAGGTGGGATTTTAAAGACTTGCGAATTGTGATTCTAATTCATTCGAATTTTAAATTGATTCTTAATTTTTAAAAACATGTAATTTATATTTATATATTTATTTTTTTATACATATAATTTTTTTTTAATCAATGTTTGAAAATTAAGAATCAATTTAAAATTCGAATGAATTAGAATCGCAATTCGGAAGTCTTTAAAATCCGACCTAAACATACCGTTTACTCGCTAGCGAGTAAGTGGCATAAAAAATATATTTTTTTAAATGTAATAAAAAAAAGTATTTAAAAAAAAAATTTAATAAAAAAAAATAGAAACATATATATATATATATATATATATATATATATATATATATATATATATATATATATATATATATATATATATATATATATATAAATATGTATATATATATATATATATTTTATTTTATTTTATTTTATTTGTTATTATTTTTTAAATATATATAAAAAAGTAATTTTATATATATATATATATATATATATATATATATATATATATATATATTTATAAAAAATTAAAAGTAATAAAAAAATAGAAACATATATATATATATAAATAAATATATATATTTGTTTCTATTTTTTATTACTATTTTTTTTTAAAGAAACAAATATATATATATATATATATATATATATATATTTTTTTTTTTCTATTTTTTTATTACTTTTTATTTTTATTTTTTATAAATATATATATATATAATTATTTGTTTATAAATATATATATTCAAAAAATAAAAATATATATATATATATATATGTACACATTCTAATCGATTTTAATAATAAATAAATAAAAATATATATATATAAATACATATTCACATTTTAATCGATTTTAATAATAAATAAATAAAACAATATATATATATATACATATATATATATTGTTTTATTTTTTATTCTTTTTTTATTTTTTTTATTTTTTTATACATTTTTTCTAAAGTCTTTTTTCGGCCACTTCCATGCAACCAGAAGTAACAAAAGTAACAATTAGGGGTGTGAATATTTGGGCACCTAACAATTCGGCCTGATTCCGATTCCTGGGATGACGATTCGATTCAGAATCGATTCCTGATTCAAACCCAGTCTTGCAATGAACTATCTGGGATCATCTTTTTCTAAACAGGTAACAGATTTGAAAAGCTCAAAATGTATTATTTTTAAATTGAATTAAAAAAAAAAAATCCGTATATATATATATATATATATATATATATATATATATATATATATATATATATATATATATATATATATTATTATTATTTTTTTGGTTATTTTTGTTATTTTTTATTTTTTGTTTTTTTGTTTTTTTGTTTGTTGTTTTTGTTTTTTATCGATTTTTGGAAACTATGAATCGATTCAGAAGTGAATCAATGTTTTGCACCCGAACTCTACCTCTCCATTTTGACCCGAGGCAATTAGAGCTGGGTCAAAGGTCAAACCCTTACATCTTCCTCGTCGGCGCCTACCCAGTCGACCTGCCGCTTGTATACGCTTCTACGACCATTTCCCTCCCCAGTAACACATGGCAACAACCCCCCCCCACTGAAGAAGCCCACCCATGCCGACCACAAGACGCGCGGGCAGGGGGTCAAACGTCAGCTATTTTCAAAGCACTCCTCTGGTCGCAATTTCCAGAGAGATTTTCCTCCCGGCTTTTTTGTCCTTTCACTGTGATTTTTACTGCACTTTAATGGAGTAGCTACTTGACAACGCAGGTCGTCTGTTGCCATAGCAACACTTAAGGGCCTTTCTCCTCCATCATTGTTTTGACAAAAGGATTTTTTCCCTTTTTTTTTTTTCCCCCCCCCCCCAACCTCCTCCAAAATAAGAGTCTTCCCTTTCACCTGGCCGCTTTGATGGAATAGCGTCGCCATGGCGATCGGGGGGGCACAGATCTCTGAAGAGAAGCTCCTGATCTCTGCTTAAATTGCCAATTGGCTTTAATGAGCGCATTCATTTTAATGAGATCTCCTATTGGTTTTGACGTGCGCTCACAAAAACACCATCAGAAGCGGAGCGGCGGCGAGGACGCCTGACTCTCCGACAGGTCAGCAACCTTCCAACCAATCAAGGTTGATTTGTTCCCTCCACCACCCCTCACCCCTCAACCCCCTTCCGCTTCCCTTAATTCTTTTCATTTATTTCTTTCCTCCCGACTGTCAGTCCATCTTATTCTAATGAAGCTTTGATTTCGGTGCGTTCTCCGGCATCCGAGCCGTAACGATCCTCCGCCCGCAGCCACAGCCTCAATTAGATTATCCGTGGTTTCGATGGAGAGGGGAGGTGCTGGAGGCTTTGAAGGCAGTCATAACCTCCGACCTCCTAATGCATGTTTGATATTAATTGTTTTAATGGTTTTAATCTCTCGGAGTGCACAAGATAGTTTGAGGGTCTGACATGACCGTCAACCAATCCAACCCGACCTTCGGTACTCGGAGTCTCCATTAAGGCTGGGCGGTAAAATGATGTCAATATATATCACGTTAGACACATATTCTATAACAAATTACAATTACACAAATTCATAACGAGTACTCTTACGACTTCCCAACACCAGAAAATTCCAAAAAGTCCCTTTTTAGCTAAAAGCTAATGGTAGCGTGTAAACAGAATGTTTAGGTGGGATTTTACAGGGTTCCGAATCGTGATTCTTATTCATCCTAATTTTAAAATGGCTCTTAATTTTCAAACATTGATTAAAAACATATATATATATATTTTTTATTTTATTTTGTTTATTATTTATTTTTATTTGTATTTATTTTTGTTGTATTATTATTTTTTCAATTTTGTTTTTTATTTTATTTTTTTATTTTTATTTAATGAAATTTTTTACGTTTTTTTATTTTAATTTTTTTTTAAAAAATTTTATTTTTATTTATTTATTTATTTTTTTTAATTATTGGTTTTTAATTTTTTAAATATTTTTTTAAAAATACTTTTTTAGGCCACTTACTCGCTAATGCTAGCAAGTAAATGGGATGTTTAGGTCGGATTTTAAAGAGTTCTGAATTATGATTCTTAGCCATCAAAATTTTAAACTGATTCTTAATTTTCAAACATTGATTAAAAACATATATTTATATATATTTTTTTAAAATATTTTTTTATTTGTTATTTATATTATTTATTTATTTAGTTGTATTATTATTTTTTCAATTTTGTTTTAAATTGTTTTAAATTATTATTTTTTTTTTTTAAATTTAATTCAATATTTTTATTTTATTTTATTTATTTTTTATTTTTTTTATTTCTAAATTTAAAAAAAAACATTTAATTGTTGGTTTTTAATTTTTTAAATAATTTTTTTAATAATTTTTTTTAAATACTTTTTTAGGCCACTTACTCACTAATGCTAGCAAGTAAATGGGATCTTTAGGTCGGATTTTAAAGAGTTCTGAATTATGATTCTTAGCCATCAAAATTTTAAACTGATTCTTAATTTTCAAACATTGATTAAAAACATATATTTATATATATATTTTTTTTAAATTTTTTTATTTGTTATTTATATTTTTTATTTATTTTGTTGTATTATTATTTTTTCAATTTTGTTTTAAATTTTTTTAAATTATTATTTTTTTTTTTTTTATTTAATTCAATATTTTTATTTTATTTTTTATTTTTTTTATTTTTTTTATTTCTAAATTTAAAAAAAAACATTTAATTGTTGGTTTTTAATTTTTTAAATAATTTTTTAAATAATTTTTTTTAAATACTTTTTTAGGCCACTTACTCACTAATGCTAGCAAGTAAATGGGATGTTTAGGTCGGATTTTAAAGAGTTCTGAATTATGATTCTTAGCCATCAGAATTTTAAACTGTTTCTTAATTTTCAAACATTGATTAAAAACATATATTTATATATTTTTTTTTTAAATATTTTTTTATTTGTTATTTATATTTTTTATTTATTTTGTTGTATTATTATTTTTTCAATTTTGTTTTAAATTTTTTTTAAAAATTTTTTTTTATTTTTATTTAATTCAATATTTTTATTTTATTTTATTTTATTTTTTTTAATTTTTATTTCTAAATTTAAAAAAAAACATTTAATTGTTGGTTTTTAATTTTTTAAATAATTTTTTTAATAATTTTTTTAAAATACTTTTTTAGGCCACTTACTCACTAATGCTAGCAAGTAAATGGGATGTTTAGGTCGGATTTTAAATAGTTCTGAATTATGATTCTTAGCCATCAAAATTTTAAACTGATTCTTAATTTTCAAACATTGATTAAAAACATATATTTATATATATTTTTTTTAAATATTTTTTTATTTGTTATTTATATTTTTTATTTATTTTGTTGTATTATTATTTTTTCAATTTTGTTTTACATTTTTAAAAAAAAAATTTTTTTTTTAATTTATTTAATTCAATATTTTTATTTTATTTTATTAATTTTTAATTTTTTTTATTTCTAAATTTAAAAAAAAAACATTTAATTATTGGTTTTTAATTTTTTAAATAATTTTTTAAATAATTTTTTAAAAATACTTTTTTAGGCCACTTACTCACTAATGCTAGCAAGTAAATGGGATGTTTAGGTCGGATTTTAAAGAGTTCTGAATTATGATTCTTAGCCATCAGAATTTTAAATTGATTCTTAATTTTCAAACATTGATTAAAAAAAAAAAACTCAATTAGATTATCCGTGGTTTCGAGGTAGAGGGGGGGTGCTTGAGGCTTTGAAGGCAGTCATAACCTCCGACATCCTAATGCATGTTTGATATTAATTGTTTTAATGGTTTTAATCTCTCGGAGTGCACAAGATAGTTTGAGGGTCTGACATGACCGTCAACCAATCCAACCCGACCTTCGGTACTCGGAGTCTCCATTAAGGCTGGGCGGTAAAATTATGTCAATATATATCACGTTAGACACATATTCTATAACAAATTACAATTACACAAATTCATAACGAGTACTCTTACGACTTCCCAACACCAAAAAATTCCAAAAAGTCCCTTTTTAGCTAAAAGCTAATGGTAGCGTGTAAACAGAATGTTTAGGTGGGATTTTACAGGGTTCCGAATCGTGATTCTTATTCATCCTAATTTTAAAATGATTCTTAATTTTCAAACATTGATTAAAAACATATATATATATATATATATATATATATATATTCTTTTTTATAATTTTTTATTTTTTATTTATATTTATATATTTTTTGTTGTATTATTATTTTTTCAATTTTATTTTAATTTTTTTTAAATTATCATTATTTTTTTTAAATTTAATTCTAATATTTTTTTAAATTTTATGTATTTATTTATTTTTAATTTCTAAATTTAAAAAAAAATAAATTTGGTTTTTAATTTTTTAAATAATTTTTTAAATAATTTTTTTTGGTTTTTAATTAAAAATTATTTGTTTTTTAAATACTTTTTTAGGCCACTTACTCGCTAATGCTAGCAAGTAAATGGGATGTTTAGGTCGGATTTTAAAGAGTTCTGAATTATGATTCTTAGCCATCAGAATTTTATAATTCTTTATTTGTTATTTATATTTTTATGTATTTTTGTTGTAGTATTATTTTTTCAATTTTGTTTTACAATTTTTTTAAATTATTATTATTATTTTTATTTATTTAATTTAATATTTTTATTTTATTTTATTTTTAAATTTTTTTAAAATTTCTAAATAAAATAAAAACATTTTAATTGTTGGTTTTTAATTTTTTTAATAATTTTTTAAATAATTTAAAAAAAATACTTTTTTAGGCCACTTACTCGCTAATGCTAGCAAGTAAATGGGATGTTTCGGTCGGATTTTAAAGAGTTCTGAATTATGATTCTTAGCCATCAAAATTTTATCCGTGGTTTCGATGGAGAGGGGGGGTGCTGGAGGCTTTGAAGGCAGTCATAACCTCCGACATCCTAATGCATGTTTGATATTAATTGTTTTAATGGTTTTAATCTCTCGGAGTGCACAAGATAGTTTGAGGGTCTGACATGACCGTCAACCAATCCAACCCGACCTTCGGTACTCGGAGTCTCCATTAAGGCTGGGCGGTAAAATGATGTCAATATATATCACGTTAGACACATATTCTATAACAAATTACAATTACACAAATTCATAACGAGTACTCTTACGACTTCCCAACACCAAAAAATTCCAAAAAGTCCCTTTTTAGCTAAAAGCTAATGGTAGCGTGTAAACAGAATGTTTAGGTGGGATTCTACAGGGTTCCGAATCGTGATTCTTATTCATCCTAATTTTAAAATGGCTCTTAATTTTCAAACATTGATTAAAAACATATATATATTTTTTATTTTATTTTGTTTATTATTTATTTTTATTTTTATTTATTTTTGTTGTATTATTATTTTTTCAATTTTGTTTTTAATTTAATTTTTTTTTTATTTATTTAATGAATTTTTTTAGGTTTTTTTATTTTAATTTTTTAAATTTTTATTTATTTTTATTTATTTATTTATTTATTTTAATTATTGGTTTTTAATTTTTTAAATAATTTTTTTTAGATACTTTTTTAGGCCACTTACTCGCTAATGCTAGCAAGTAAATGGGATGTTGAGGTCGGATTTTAAAGAGTTCTGAATTATGATTCTAAGCCATCAAAATTTTAAACTGATTCTTAATTTTCAAACATTGATTAAAAACATATATATATATATTTATATATATATTTTTTTTAAATAATTTTTTATTTGTTATTTATATTTTTTATTTATTTTTGTTGTATTATTTTTTTCAATTTTGTTTTCAATTTTTTTAAATTATTATTATTTTGTTTTAAATTTAATTCAATATTTTTATTTTATTTTATTTATTTTTTATTTTTTTTATTTCTAAATAAAAAAAATAATTAACTGTTGGTTTTTAATTTTTTAAATAATTTTTAAAATATTTTTTTTTAAATACTTTTTTAGGCCACTTACTCACTAATGCTAGCAAGTAAATGGGATGTTTCGGTCGGATTTTAAAGAGTTCTGAATTATGATTCTTAGCCATCAGAATTTTAAACTGATTCTTAATTTTCAAGCATTGATTAAAAGCATATATATATATATATATATATATATATATATATATTTTTTTTTTTTAATAATTTTTTTTTTGTTATTTATATATTTTTTTAATTTTTGTTGTATTATTATTTTTTCAATTTTGTTTTAAAAAATTTTTAATTATTATTTTTTTTTTAAATTTAATTTAATATTTGTATTTTATTTTATTTATTTTTTATTTTTTTATTTCTAAATTTTAAAAAAAATAATTAATTGTTGGTTTTTAATTTAAAAAAAAAAAATTTAATTAATTTTTTTTAAATACTTTTTTAGGCCACTTACTCGCTAATGCTAGCAAGTAAATGGGATGTTTAGGTCGGATTTTAAAGAGTTCTGAATTATGATTCTTAGCCATCAGAATTTTAAACTGATTCTTAATTTTCAAACATTGATTAAAAAAAACAAAAACTCAATTAGATTATCCGTGGTTTCGAGGTAGAGGGGGGGTGCTCGAGGCTTTGAAGGCAGTCATAACCTCTGACCTCCTACTGCATGTTTGATATTAATTGTTTTAATGGTTTTAATCTCTCGGAGTGCACAAGATAGTTTGAGGGTCTGACATGAACGTCAACCAATTCAACCCGACCTTCGGTACTCGGAGTCTCCACTAAGGCTGGGCGGTAAAATGATGTCAATATATATCACGTTAGACACGTATTCTATATCAATAAAAAAATGCATTCGATAAATCGTGGTCTGCTCCGACTCAAGGTCAGCCTTAATTAAACTGTATTCAATATGTTAGGTCGCAAAGCAGACAAGATATAATTAATGAAATACTGTTCAGGCTTGAGAGGGTAAATACCGGCGTAAGGTTCTTATGGGTTCCGGCTCACAGAGGCATAAAGGGCAATGAGTTGGCAGATCAGCTGGCAAAGTAGACACTAACGCTAAAGCAGCTCAGTGAGGTAACTCCCAGTAAGGCAGAGGCGAAATCCTTAATTAAAGGAAATCTTTTGAAAGAGTGTCAATTAAACTGGGAATTTAGTACAACCGGAAGACACTGTAGGAGCGGGGAAAACCGTAAGGGGGAGCTCAAAAGAGAATCATATGACACATTAGATTAGGACACATCAGACGTGAATAAAACATTGTACTTTACAAACAAACCCTCTACAGGTTTATGTGACAGATGCAATGAGGTAGAGTCCGTGGAACAGACAATCATTTTCAACCAGAACATTTTCTAGAAAAAGGCGGGTTTATGGAACATAATTTTGTATGGAAAGGTGGTGGTAATACACCTTTAACGATCAGACCCCTGCCATAAAACAAGAAAAAGTCACCTCAACTGTATGACAGTTTTTTGGAATATTCAAACTGACAGTAGTCAGACCAACGTGATCTACAGTTTTCAGCCTTATCACCCATCCCGGTCTTCATCCTTGATTTCCTCGGTCAGCTCTCTCAATTCTAGATACCATGTCCCAGTCCAATCTGTCCTGAAAGGTTTCGTGTTTGCTTCTTATCCTTCAGGTCTTGTGGGTTCGTCCCTGACTATCTCTCTCTTTTGCTCATATGTTTCATCCATCCATCCATCCATTTCTACCACTTATTCCCTTTTGGGGTCGCGGGGGGCGCTGGAGCCTATCTCAGCTACAATCGGGCGGAAGGCGGGGTACACCCTGGACAAGTCGCCATAGCTGTTCCTATTCCAACGCCCATGATCTCTTACTCTACCATTCCAATAGTCTACACCTGTTTAGGATGTCCTGATCCTGTCTGGCCTCACCCCGCTGATCCATTTTGGTCGTCTCCTTTCTGGCTGTCCCCATCAAAGTTATTTTTATCGTCTCTCCTCTACACTCGACCCTGGTCTCCATCCCAGGATTCTTCATCTTTGTTGTCCTCTTCCCAGCTGTCCCTTTCCTCATTGTCCCAGTCCAATCTGTCCTGAAAGGTTTCGTGTTTGCTTTTTATCCTTCAGGTCTTGTGGGTTCGTCCCACACTATCTCTCGCTTTTGCTCAGACGTTTCATAGCTGTCAACATTCTGCTGTTCCCATCCCAAGGCCTAACTCTCCCATTCTAATAGTCTACACCCGTTTAGGATGTCCTGATCCTGTCTGGCCCCACCCCACTGTACTAATTTGGTCGTCTCCTTTCTGGCTGTCCCCATCAAAGTTATTTTTATCATCTCTCCTCTACACTCGACCCTGGTCTCCATCCCAGGATTCTTCATCTTTGTTGTCCTCTTCCCAGCTGTCCCTTTCCTCATTGTCCCAGTCCAATCTGTCCTGAAAGGTTTCGTGTTTGCTTCTTATGCTTCAGGTCTTGTGGGTTTGTCCCAGACTATCTCTCGCTTTTGCTCAGACGTTTCATAGCTGTCAACATTCTGCTGTTCCCATCCCAAACGCCCAACTCTCCCATTCTAATACTCTACGCCTGTTTAGGATGACCTGATCCTGTCTAGCCCCACCCCTCTGTTCCATTTTGGTCGTCTCCTTTCTGGCTGTCCCTATCAAAGTTATTTTTGTCGTCTCTCTTCTACAAACGACCCTGGTCTCCATCCCAGGATTATTCATCTTTGTTGGCCTCTTCCCAGCTGTCCCTTTCCTCATTGTCCCAGTCCAATCGGTCCTAAAAGGTTTCGTGTTTGCTTCTTATTCTTCAGGTCTTGTGGGTTCGTCCCAGACTATCTCTCGCTTTTGCTCAGACGTTTCATAGCTGTCAACATTCTGCTGTTCCCATTCCAACGCCTAACTCTCCCATTCTAATAGTCTACACCCGTTTAGGATGTCCTGATCCTGTCTGGCCCCACCCCACTGTACTAATTTGGTCGTCTTCTTTCTGGCTGTCCCCATCAAAGTTATTTTTATCGTCTCTCGTCTACAAACGACCCAGGTGTCCATCCCTGGATTCTACATCTTTGTTGTCCTCTTCCCAGCTGTCCATTTCCTCATTGTCCCAGTCCAATCGGTCCTGAAAGGTTTCGTGTTTGCTTCTTATCCTTCAGGTCTTGTGGGTTCATCCCAGACTATCTCTCTCTTTTGCTCAGATGTTTCATAGCTGTCAACATTCTGCTGTTCCCATCCCAACGCCCAACTCTCCCATTCTAATAGTCTACACCCGTTTAGGATGTCCTGATCCTGTCTGGCCCCACCTCACTGTACTAATTTGGTCGTCTCCTTTCTGGCTGTCCCCATCAAAGTTATTTTTATCGTCTCTCCTCTACACCCGACCCTGGTCTCCATCCCAGGATTCTACATCTTTGTTGTCTTCTTCCCAGCTTTCCCTTTCCTCATTGTCCCAGTCCAATCTGTCCTGAAAGGTTTCGTGTTTGCTTCTTATCCTTCAGGTCTTGTGGGTTCGTCCCAGACTATCTCTCGCTTTTGCTCAGACGTTTCATAGCTGTCAACATTCTGCTGTTCCCATCCCAACGCCCAACTCTCCCATTCTAATAGTCTACACCTGTTTAGGATGTCCTGATTCTGTCTAGCCCCACCCCACTGTTCCATTTTGGTCGTCTCCTTTCTGGCTGTCCCCATCAAAGTTATTTTGGTCGTCTCTCATCTACAACCGACCCGGGTCTCCATCCCAGGATTCTACACCTTTGGTGTCCTCTTCCTAGCTGTCCCTTTCCTCATTGTCCCAATCTAATCTGTCCTGAAAGGTTTCGTGTTTGCTTCTTATACTTCAGGTCTTGTGGTTTCGTCTCTGACTATCTCTCTCTTTTGCTCAGATGTTTCATAGCTGCTGTTCCCATCCCAACGCCCATGATCTCTTACTCTCCCATTCCAATAGTCTACACCCGTTTAGGATGTCTTGATCCTGTCTAGCCCCACCCCACTGTTCCATTTTGGTCGTCTCCTTTCTGGCTGTCCCCATCAAAGTTATTTTGGTCGTCCCTCATCTACAACCGACCCGGGTCTCCATCCCAGGATTCTACATCTTTGGTGTCCTCTTCCTAGCTGTCCCTTTCCTCATTGTCCCAGTCTAGTCTGTCTTGAAAGGTTTCGTGTTTGCTTCTTATCCTGCAGGTCTTGTGGGTTCGTCCCAGACTATCTCTCGCTTTTGCTCAGATGTTTCATAGCTGTCAACATTCTGCTGTTCCCAATAGTCTACACCCGTTTAGGATGTCCTGATCCTGTCTGGCCCCACCCCGCTGATCCCTTTTGGTCGTCTCCTTTCTGGCTGTCCCCATCAAAGTTATTTTTATCGTCTCTCCTCTACACTCGACCCTGGTCTCCATCCCAGGATTCTTCATCTTTGTTGTCCACTTCCCAGCTGTCCCTTTCCTTATTGTCCCAGTCCAATCTGTCCTGAAAGGTTTCGTGTTTGCTTCTTATCCTTCAGGTCTTGTGGGTTCGTCCCAGACTATCTCTCGCTTTTGCTCAGACGTTTCATAGCTGTCAACATTCTGCTGTTCCCATCCCAACGCCTAACTCTCCCATTCTAATAGTCTACACCTGTTTAGGATGTCCTGATTCTGTCTAGCCCCACCTCACTCTTCCATTTTGTCGTCTCCTTTCTGGCTGTCCCCATCAAAGTTATTTTGGTCGTCTCTCATCTACAACCGACCCGGGTCTCCATCCCAGGATTCTACATCTTTGGTGTCCTCTTCCTAGCTGTCCCTTTCCTTATTGTCCCAGTCTAATCTGTCTTGAAAGGTTTCGTGTTTGCTTCTTATCCTTCAGGTCTTGTGGGTTCGTCCCAGACTATCTCTCTGTTTTGCTCAGATGCTTCATAGCTGCTGTTCCCATCCCAACGTCCATGATCTCTTACTCTCCCATTCCAATAGTCTACACCCGTTAAGAATGTCCTGATCCTGTCTGGCCCCACCCCTCTGTTCCATTTTGGTTGTCTCCTTTCTGGCTGTCCCCATCAAAGTTATTTTTATCGTCTCTCGTCTACAAACGACCCGGGTGTCCATCCCTGGATTCTTCATCTTTGTTGTCCTCTTCCCAGCTGTCCCTTTCCTCATTGTCCCAGTCCAATCTGTCCTGAAAGGTTTCGTGTTTGCTTCTTATCCTTCAGGTCTTGTGGGTTCATCCCAGACTATCTCTCGCTTTTGCTCAGACGTTTCATAGCTGTCAACATTCTGCTGTTCCCATCCCAACGCCCAACTCTCCCATTCTAATAGTCTACACCCGTTTAGGATGTCCTGATCCTGTCTGGCCCCACCCCACTGTACTAATTTGGTTGTCTCCTTTCTGGCTGTCCCCATCAAAGTTATTTTTATCGTCTCTCCTCTACACTCGACCCTGGTCTCCATCCCAGGATTCTTCATCTTTGTTGTCCTCTTCCCAGCTGTCCCTTTCCTCATTGTCCCAGTCTAATCTGTCCTGAAAGGTTTCGTGTTTGCTTCTTATCCTTCAGGTCTTGTGGGTTCGTCCCAGACTATCTCTCTCTTTTGCTCAGATGTTAACGACTAAAGAGACCGTGAAGGTCATTTCCACGCAGTCAGTGGGATGTTGCCAGCTTTGGTTGTTGCTTAGTGCAGGCTTGTCAGAGGTTTTTTTTTCGGTTTCCGATGCGGGCACTCAGAGGAGGACTCTGCAGACGCTGCTCATCTCTGCCGTAGGCCGCCAGCTGCAGGTTCCATTAGAATGGAGATAAAGATGGATGTGGCGGCTCTGAGAGCAGGGACCGCCCACCCGTCCACAGGTGGTAGTCTTGTGCGAGGACATGCAGCTGTGTGGCGAGGACGTAAACACGCTGGTTAAATCTCCACAGGACACTCAATCAAAGTTTGACTTAGAAACTGTAACATCGTTAGCGATGAACCTCATGGATGGACGCTAATTGTCGTCCCGTGCTACATATAGTAAGTAAAGACTAGTTTTAGTCCAACGCCTGAATCTTCTCGTCAAGGAAACGCCAGAAGCTCTCACTGTGATAATTGCCAGGCCCTGATTAATGGTTATCACTTTTTACGCCCACACGACGGTTGAGCCGGTTTAGGACGGGAGGGAACGTGGCGAGACGCTCGGAATTTAAAGGGAAACGAGGGATGTCGTGTACAACGTAAGACTAATCCAGAGCAGAGTAGACACAAATTGTACTCATTGTACATTACTTTAGAGCTACTTGCAGTGTGTATATTGTACATATTACATGTTGTTATGAAGGTGTCTGTTACTACATTATATATATACGTGCAGTGTGTATATTGTACATATTACATATTGTTATGAAGGTGTCTGTTACTACATTATATATATACTTGCAGTGTGTATATTCTACATATTACATATTGTTATGAAAGTGTCTGTTACTACATGATATATATACTTGCAGTGTGTATATTGTACATATTACATATTGTTATGAAGGTGTCTGTTACTACATTATATATATATATATACTTGCAGTGTGTATATTGTACATATTACATATTGTAATGAAGGTGTCTGTTACTACATTATATATATATACTTGCAGTGTGTATATTGTACATATTACATATTGTTATGAAGGTGTCTGTTACTACATTATATATATATACTTGCAGTGTGTATATTGTACATATTACATATTGTTATGAAGGTGTCTGTTACTACATTATATATATACAAGCAGTGTGTATATTGTACATATTACATATCGTTATGAAGGTGTCTGTTACTACTTTATGTATATATATATATATATACTTGCAGTGTGTATATAAAACGTTGATATAGGGTTTTGAAGTAGTTTTCGAGGACTTTGAAGGCTAACTTCTATTATAGTCGCATCTTCCAAGCGTTTTGTATCATCTTTAAAATCCTGAAAAATAAAGGTGTGTTCGTTGTCTCTCATAATGATTGTGAACATTTACCAAAATAAGAGCAGTTCCCCTTTTAAAGGCTTGTCCATGTTTTTACTGACATATACCATTCATGTTTAAGTCATTTTTACTGCAAATTAATATCTGCTCCAAATAATGCTAATAATCGGTATCGGTATCGGCCCTGAAAAAAATCATACTGATTGATGTCTAGACCTATGATGGTTTTCCTTAATTCTGGGTTAGGGTTGTAATATAGAACACCATTATCCCTGAATTTCACCTGTAAGGCAAATACTCCTAAATGACCGTGAATATTGCGTAAGGAATATAATATATCATATTATCATTCAAACCTGGACTACTTTCCTCTCCCTACCAGTCCTGAACACCATTCCCCTCAAAACTGCCTCCCAGCTTCTTCTTTGTGAGCCACTCATGTCAGGTTGTGACATCACTTCCCCCCCCTACATGACCTCTACTGGATGCCAGCCCCTCGCCATCAGCCGCCGCCGACCTCGGTCCCCCCATTACTTCTCTACCCGCGGAGACGGGTCAGCCCCTGGCCTCAGCGCCTCCTCGCTGCAACCCCCGCGGGAGGAGGCGGGGCCACAACTGTGACAGAAACTTCCATTGAGCAGTTTACCTGCGGGCGAACTCTCCTCATTCCATGCAGCATGTCATCAGTCCACCATTGTGTGTGTGTGTGTGTGTGTGTGTGTGTGTGTGTGTGTGTGTGTGTGTGTGTGTGTGTGTGTGTGTGTGTGTGTGTTCTTGTATTTCTACCCTTCTTGAGACGTCAAAATGATGGTGGTCCCAAAAAGGAGGGATTTTTTTCAAATTGATTTTAAAAGTGCTCCCCCTCTGGTCAACATATGAAATAACAAGTGTGTGTAAGAAATTGAAATGCGCCCCCCTTGGACAAAATTAATTTAAAATATATATATATATATATATATATATATATATATATATAGAGAGAGAGAGAGAGAGAGAGAGAGAGAGAGAGAGAGAGAGAGAGAGAGAGAGAGAGAGAGAGACATACTGTAATAACTTGAAGTAAATAATAAAGATTAAAAAACAGTTACAAACAAAAAATTTAAAAAACAGTTATTTTTATCACAATGTGTCGACTTTTTGTTTTAGGAAATTGGGAACAATTTCTCATATTTTTTCTGCTTCTGTATTATTGCAATATTTTCTCGTAAAATTATTAAATTTGTATGTAAAATTATTAAATTTGTATGTAAAATTATTAAATTTGTATGTAAAATTATTAAATTTTTATGTAAAATTATTAAATTTGTATGTAAAATTATTAAATTTTTATGTAAAATTATTAAATTTTTATGTAAAATTATTACATTTTTATGTAAAATTATTAAATTTGTATGTACAATTATTAATTTTTTATGTAAAAGTATTCAATTTTTATGTAAAATTATTAAATTTTTATGTAAAATTATTAAATTTTTATGTAAAAGTATTACATTTTATGTAAAAGTATTCAATTTGTATGTAAAATTATTAAATTTTTATGTAAAATTATTACATTTTTATGTAAAAGTATTACATTTTTATGTAAAATTATTACATTTTGATGTAAATTTTTTACATTTTTATGTAAAATTATTACATTTTTTAAGCAAAGTGGTGACATTTGTCATAAAAAATTCGGATTTGAAATGTTTCTGTTGTTCTTGTTGAATAGTGACATTTTTTGAGTAAAATTATACAAAAGTCATAATTTTACTTTGCCAAGTAAAATTCCAATTATTATTATAATATTGTCAAAATGTTAAAAGTTTTCTTGTAAAATTGGGAACAATTTCTCATATTCTTTCTGCTTCTGTGATATTGCAATATTTTCTCGTAAAATTATTACATTTGTATGTAAAATTATTACATTTTTATGTAAAATTATTACATTTTTATGTAAAATTATTACATTTTTATGTAAAATTATTACATTTTTTAAGCAAAGTGGTGACATTTGTCATAAAAAAATCGGATTTGAAATGTTTCTGTTGTTCTTGTTAAATAGTTACTTTGCCAAGTAACATTCCAATTATTATTATAATATTGGCAAAATGTTAAAAGTTTTCTTATAAAATTGGGAACAATTTCTCATATTATTTCTGCTTCTGTAATATCGCAATATTTTCTCGTACAATTATTACATTTTTATGTAAAATTATTAAATTTTTATGTAAAAGTATTACATTTTTATGTACAATTATTACATTTGTATGTAAAATTATTACATTTTTAAAGCAAAGTGGTGACATTTGTCATAAAAAAATCTGGTTTGAAATTTTTCTGTTCTTGTTAAATAGTGACATTTTTTGAGTAAAATTATACAAAAGTCATAATTTTACTTTGCCAAGTAACATTCCAATTATTATTATAATATTGGCAAAATGTTAAACGTTTTCTTATAAAATTGGGAACAATTTCTCATATTCTTTCTGCTTCTGTAATATCGCAATATTTTCTCGTACAATTATTAAATTTGTATGTAAAATTATTACATTTTTATGTAAAAGTATTACATTTTTATGTAAAATTATTAAATTTTTATGTAAAATTATTACATTTTTAAAGCAAAGTGGTGACATTTGTCATACAAAAATCGGATTTGAAATTTTTCTGTTGTTCTTGTTTAATAGTGACATTTTTTGAGTAAAATTATGACAAAAGTCATCATTTTACTTTGCCAAGTAAAATTCCAATTATTATTATAATATTGGCAAAATGTTAAAAGTTTTCTTATAAAATTGGGAACAATTTCTCATATTCTTTCTGTCTGTAATATTGCAATATTTTCTCGTAAAATTATTGCATTTTTATGTAAAATTATCACTTTTTAATGCAAAATGGTGACATTTGTCATATACAATTCTGACTTTTATCACAACATTGCCCATTTTTGTGTTGTCCTTGTAAAATAGTGAAATTTTTTGAGTAAAATGATGACTTTTGTCATCATTTTGCCAAGTAAAATTCCGATTATTATTATAATATTGCCGACATTTTAAAGTTTCCTTATAAAATTGCCAAAATGTTAAGGTTTTATTTATAAAATTGGGAACAATTTCTCATATTCTTTCTGTTTCTGTAATATATATTGCCTATTTGTTTTGTGTTCTCGTAAAATAGTGACACTTTTTGAGTAAAATTATGACTTTTGTCATAATTTTGCCAAGTAAAATTACGATTATTATTATATTTCCAAAATGTTAAAGTTTTCTTATAAAATTGGGAACAATTTCTCATATTCCTTCTGTGTCTGTAATATTGCAATATTTTCTCGTAAAATTTTAAAATTTCTATGTAAAATTATTACTTTTTAAAGCAAAATGGTGACATTTGTCATAAAAAAAATTCTGACTTTTATCACAATATTGCCAATTTGTTGTTCTTGTAAATTAGTGACACTTTTTGAGTAAAATGATGACATTTGTCATAATTTTGCCGAGTAAAATTCCGATTATTATTATAATATTGCCAAAATGTAAAAGTTTTCTTATAAAATCGTGACTTTTGTCGAGGAAAAATTACGACTCTTTTCATAAAATTGGCAAAATGTTAAGCTTTTTGTATAAAATTGGGAACAATCTCTCATATTCTTTCTGTTTCTGTAATATATATTGTCTATTTGTTTTGTGTTCTTGTAAAATAGTGACACTTTTTGAGTAAAATTATGACTTTTGTCACAATATTGCCAATTTGTTGTTCTTGTAAATTAATGACACTTTTTGAGTAAAATGATGACTTTTGTCATCATTTTGCCGAGTAAAATTCCGATTATTATTATAAAATTGCCAAAATGTTAAAGTTTTCTTATAAAATTGTGACTTTTGTCGAGGAAAAATTACGACTCTTTTCATAAAATTGCCAAAATGTTAAGTTTTTCTTATAAAATTGGGAACAATTTCTCATATTCTTTCTGTTTCTTTAATATTGCAATATTTTCTCGTTAAATTTTAAAATTTCTATGTAAAATTATTACTTTTTAAAGCAAAATGGTGACATTTGTCATAAAAAAAATTCTGACTTTTATCACAATATTGCCAATTTGTTGTTCTTGTAAATTAGTGACACTTTTTGAGTAAAATGATGACATTTGTCATCATTTTGCCGAGTAAAATTCCGATTATTATTATAATATTGCCAAAATGTAAAAGTTTTCTTATAAAATCGTGACTTTTGTCGAGGAAAAATTACGACTCTTTTCATAAAATTGCCAAAATGTTAAGCTTTTTGTATAAAATTGGGAACAATCTCTCATAATCTTTCTGTTTCTGTAATATATATTGTCTATTTGTTTTTTGTGTTCTTGTAAAATAGTGACACTTTTTGAGTAAAATTATGACTTTTGTCACAATATTGCCAATTTGTTGTTCTTGTAAATTAATGACACTTTTTGAGTAAAATGATGACTTTTGTCATCATTTTGCCGAGTAAAATTCCGATTATTATTATAAAATTGCCAAAATGTTAAAGTTTTCTTATAAAATTGTGACTTTTGTCGAGGAAAAATTACGACTCTTTTCATAAAATTGCCAAAATGTTAAGTTTTTCTTATAAAATCGGGAACAATTTCTCATATTCTTTCTGTTTCTTTAATATTGCAATATTTTCTCATAAAATGATTACTTTTTTTATGTAAAATGATTACTTTTTAAAGCAAAATGGTGACATTTGTCATAAAAAAATTCGGACTTTTATCACAATATTGCCTATTTGTTGTTCTTGTAAATTAGTGACACTTTTTGAGTAAAATGATGACTTTTGTCATCATTTTGCCGAGTAAAATTCCGATTATTATTATAACATTGCCGACATTTTAAAGTTTCCTTATAAAATTGTGACCTTTGTCGCGTAAAATTATGACTCTTTTCATAAAATTGCCAAAATGTTAAGCTTTTTGTATAAAATTGGGAACAATTTCTCATATTCTTTCTGTTTGTGTAATATATATTGCCTATTTGTTTTGTGTTCTTGTAAAATAGTGACACTTTTTGAGTAAAATTATGACTTTTGTCATAATTTTGCCAAGTAAAATTACGATTATTATTATATTTCCAAAATGTTAGTTTTCTTATAAAATTGGGAACAATTTCTCATATTCCTTCTGTGTCTGTAATATTGCAATATTTTCTCGTTAAATTTTAAAAATTTCTATGTAAAATTATTACTTTTTAAAGCAAAATGGTGACATTTGTCATAAAAAAATTCAGACTTTTATCACAATATTGCCAATTTGTTGTTCTTGTAAATTAGTGACACTTTTTGAGTAAAATGATGACTTTTGTCATCATTTTGCCGAGTAAAATTCCGATTATTATTATAATATTGCCAAAATGTTAAAGTTTTCTTATAAAATTGTGACTTTTGTCGAGGAAAAATTACGACTCTTTTCATAAAATTGCCAAAATGTTAAGTTTTTCTTATAAAATTGGGAACAATTTCTCATATTCTTTCTGTCTGTAATATTGCAATATTTTCTCGTAAAATTATGGCATTTTTATGTAAAATTATCACTTTTTAATGCAAAATGGTGACATTTGTCATATAAAATTCTGACTTTTATCACAACATTGCCCATTTTTGTGTTGTCCTTGTAAAATAGTGACATTTTTTGAGTAAAATTTTGACTTTTGTCATAATTTTGCCGAAAAAAATTCCGATTGTTATTATAACACTGCCAAAATGTCAAAGTTTTCTCATAAAATTGTGACTTTTGTCGAGTAAAATTATGACTCTTTTCATAAAATTGCCAAAATGTTAAGCTTCTCTTATAAAGTTGGGAACAATTTATCATATTTTTTCTGTTCCTGTAATATTGCAATATTTTCTTCTAAAATTATTACTTTTTTAATGTAAAATTATTACTTTTTAATGCAGAATGGTGACATTTGTCATATAAAATTCTGACTTTTATCACAATATTGCCTCTTTGTTTTGTGTTCTTGTAAAATAGTGACACTTTTTGAGTAAAATTATGACTTTTGTCATAATTTTGCCAAATAAAATTACGATTATTATTATATTTCCAAAATGTTAAAGTTTTCTTATAAAATTGGGAACAATTTCTCATATTCCTTCTGTGTCTGTAATATTGCAATATTTTCTCGTTAAATTTTAAAATTTCTATGTAAAATTATTACTTTTTAAAGCAAAATGGTGACATTTGTCATAAAAAAATTCTGACTTTTATCACAATATTGCCAATTTATTGTTTTTGTAAATTAGTGACATTTTTTGAGTAAAATGATGACTTTTGTCATCATTTTGCCAAGTAAAATTCCGATTATTATTATAACATTGCCGACATTTTAAAGTTTCCTTATAAAATTGTGACCTTTGTCGCGTAAAATTATGACTCTTTTCATAAAATTGCCAAAATGTTAAGCTTTTTGTATAAATTTGAGAACAATTTCTCATATTCTTTCTGTTTGTGTAATATATATTGCCTATTTGTTTTGTGTTCTTGTAAAATAGTGACACTTTTTCAGTAAAATTATGACTTTTGTCATAATTTTGCCAAGTAAAATTACGATTATTATTATATTTCCAAAATGTTAAAGTTTTCTTATAAAATTGGGAACAATTTCTCATATTCCTTCTGTGTCTGTAATATTGCAATATTTTCTCGTTAAATTTTAAAAATTTCTATGTAAAATTATTACTTTTTAAAGCAAAATGGTGACATTTGTCATAAAAAAATTCGGACTTTTATCACAATATTGCCAATTTGTTGTTCTTGTAAATTAGTGACACTTTTTGAGTAAAATGATGACTTTTGTCATCATTTTGCCGAGTAAAATTCCGATTATTATTATAACATTGCCGACATTTTAAAGTTTCCTTATAAAATTGTGACCTTTGTCGCGTAAAATTATGACTCTTTTCATAAAATTGCCAAAATGTTAAGCTTTTCTTATAAAATTGGGAACAATTTCTCATATTCTTTCTGTGTCTGTAATATTGCAATATTTTCTCCTAAAATTATTACTTTTTTCATGTAAAATTATTACTTTTTAAAGCAAAATGGTGGCATTTGTCATATAAAATTCAGACTTTTATCACAATATTGCCTATTTGTTTTGTGTTCTTGTAAAATAGTGACACTTTTTGAGTAAAATTAGGACTTTTGTCATAATTTTGCCAAGTAGAATTACGATTATTATTATATTTCCAAAATGTTAAAGTTTTCTTATAAAATTGGGAACAATTTCTCATATTCCTTCTGTGTCTGTAATATTGCAATATTTTCTCGTTAAATTTTAAAATTTCTATGTAAAATTATTACTTTTTAAAGCAAAATGGTGACATTTGTCATAAAAAAATTCTGACTTTTATCACAATATTGCCAATTTATTGTTTTTGTAAATTAGTGACATTTTTTGAGTAAAATTATGACTTTTGTCATCATTTTGCCAAGTAAAATTCCGATTATTATTATAACATTGCCGACATTTTAAAGTTTCCTTATAAAATTGTGACCTTTGTCGCGTAAAATTATGACTCTTTTCATAAAATTGCCAAAATGTTAAGCTTTTTGTATAAAATTGGGAACAATTTCTCATATTCTTTCTGTTTGTGTAATATATATTGCCTATTTGTTTTGTGTTCTTGTAAAATAGTGACACTTTTTGAGTAAAATTATGACTTTTGTCATAATTTTGCCAAGTAAAATTACGATTATTATTATATTTCCAAAATGTTAAAGTTTTCTTATAAAATTGGGAACAATTTCTCATATTCCTTCTGTGTCTGTAATATTGCAATATTTTCTCGTTAAATTTTAAAAATTTCTATGTAAAATTATTACTTTTTAAAGCAAAATGGTGACATTTGTCATAAAAAAATTCGGACTTTTATCACAATATTGCCAATTTGTTGTTCTTGTAAATTAGTGACACTTTTTGAGTAAAATGATGACTTTTGTCATCATTTTGCCGAGTAAAATTCCGATTATTATTATAATATTGCCGACATTTTAAAGTTTCCTTATAAAATTGTGACCTTTGTCGCGTAAAATTATGACTCTTTTCATAAAATTGCCAAAATGTTAAGCTTTTCTTATAAAATTGGGAACAATTTCTCATATTCTTTCTGTGTCTGTAATATTGCAATATTTTCTCCTAAAATTATTACTTTTTTCATGTAAAATTATTACTTTTTAAAGCAAAATGGTGACATTTGTCATATAAAATTCAGACTTTTATCACAATATTGCCTATTTGTTTTGTGTTCTTGTAAAATAGTGACACTTTTTGAGTAAAATTAGGACTTTTGTCATAATTTTGCCAAGTAGAATTACGATTATTATTATATTTCCAAAATGTTAAAGTTTTCTTATAAAATTGGGAACAATTTCTCATATTCCTTCTGTGTCTGTAATATTGCAATATTTTCTCGTTAAATTTTAAAATTTCTATGTAAAATTATTACTTTTTAAAGCAAAATGGTGACATTTGTCATAAAAAAATTCTGACTTTTATCACAATATTGCCAATTTATTGTTTTTGTAAATTAGTGACATTTTTTGAGTAAAATTATGACTTTTGTCATCATTTTGCCAAGTAAAATTCCGATTATTATTATAACATTGCCGACATTTTAAAGTTTCCTTATAAAATTGTGACCTTTGTCGCGTAAAATTATGACTCTTTTCATAAAATTGCCAAAATGTTAAGCTTTTTGTATAAAATTGGGAACAATTTCTCATATTCTTTCTGTTTCTGTAATATATATTGCCTATTTGTTTTGTGTTCTTGTAAAATAGTGACACTTTTTGAGTAAAATTAGGACTTTTGTCATAATTTTGCCAAGTAAAATTACGATTATTATTATATTTCCAAAATGTTAAAGTTTTCTTATAAAATTGGGAACAATTTCTCCTATTCCTTCTGTGTCTGTAATATTGCAATATTTTCTCGTTAAATTTTGAAATTTCTATGTAAAATTATTACTTTTTAAAGCAAAATGGTGACATTTGTCATAAAAAAATTCGGAGTTTTATCACAATATTGCCAATTTGTTGTTCTTGTAAATTAGTGATACCTTTTGAGTAAAATGATGACTTTTGTCATAGTTTTGCCGAGTAAAATTCCGATTATTATTATAATATTGCCAAAATGTAAAAGTTTTCTTATAAAATCGTGACTTTTGTCGAGGAAAAATTACGACTCTTTTCATAAAATTGCCAAAATGTTTAGTTTTACTTATAAAATTGGGAACAATTTCTCATATTCTTTCTGTTTCTTTAATATTGCAATATTTTCTCGTAAAATGATTACTTTTTTTATGTAAAATTATTACTTTTTAAAGCAAAATGGTGACATTTGTCATATAAAATTCTGACTTTTATCACAATATTGTCTATTTGTTTTGTGTTCTTGTAAAATAGTGACACTTTTTGAGTAAAATTATGACTTTTGTCATAATTTTGCCAAGTAAAATTACGATTATTATTATATTTCCAAAATGTTAAAGTTTTCTTATAAAATTGGGAATAATTTCTCATATTCCTTCTGTGTCTGTAATATTGCAATATTTTCTCGTTAAATTTTAAAATTTCTATGTAAAATTATTACTTTTTAAAGCAAAATGGTGACATTTGTCATAAAAAAATTCGGACTTTTATCACAATATTGCCAATTTGTTGTTCTTGTAAATTAGTGACACTTTTTGAGTAAAATGATGACTTTTGTCATCATTTTGCCGAGTAAAATTCCGATTATTATTATAATATTGCCAAAATGTTAAAGTTTGCTTATAAAATTGTGACTTTTGTCGAGGAAAAATTACGACTCTTTTCATAAAATTGCCAAAATGTGAAGTTTTTCTTATAAAATTGGGAACAATTTCTCATAATCTTTTTCTTTAATATTGTAATATTTTCTCGTAAAATGATTACTTTTTTTATGTAAAATTATTACTTTTTAAAGCAAAATGGTGACATTTGTCATATAAAATTCTGACTTTTATCACAATATTGCCAATTTTTGTGTTCTTGCAAAATAGTGACACTTTTTGAGTAAAATTATGACTTATTTTCATTTTGCGGAGTAAAGTTCCGATTATTATTATAAAATTGCTAACATGTTAGTTTTCTCATAAAAGTGTCACTTTTGTCGATAAAATTACGACTCTTTTCATAAAATTGCAAAAATGTTAAGCTTTTCTTGTAAAATTGCGACTGTTATTGAGTAAAATTCCAACTTTTATCATAATATTGCACAAATGTTCCGTTTTCTTGTCAAATTTCGGCTTGTGCTGAGTAATATTATGACTTTTATTATAATACTGCCAACATTCTACGTTTTTCTTGTGAAATTGTGACCTTTTTCTTGTGAAATTCCAACTCATTTTTCACAAGAAACTTTTTTTATATTTGCATAGTATGTATATATTATTCATGTTGTAAATACACTTCTTTATATATCTAGAAAGGCTGGTCCTAAAGAGGGAGGCATTTTTTCTCAGGTCTCAAGAAGGTTGGAAATACAAGAATGTGTGTGTGTGTGTGTGTGTGCGTGCGTGTGTGTGTGTGTGTAACCTGCGGGTGCTTGTGAACAAGGTTTCAAGATGTGGACGTGGAAGTGGACCTGAGGACTCAGGCAGCATACATCCATCCATCCATAAAGCGCCACGTTGACGTGTCGCCGGAGGTCAAAACAGACGTGGTTCTCTGTTTGTTTTTTTACGAGAGAAACAGGGAAAAAGAAAAAGAGCGAGCAAAAAAGCCGCAGGCGGATTTATTTTACAGGATGCTTGATGTCCGCTGTGGTTTGTTTACAGCCGCAGTGTGACGTGAATATTCATCACAAGCACTCCTGGCTCGCATTACAACATAGACCACTTCCAGGACGGCCCTGTGATGAGGTGGTGACTTGTCCAGGGTGTCGCCCGCCTTCATTGTCCACGGTGTACCCCACTTCCTTGTCCAGGGTGTACACCGCCTTGCATGTCCAGGGTGTAGCCCGCCTTCCGCTTGGATGCGGCTGAGATAGGCTACGGCACCCCCCCGCGACCCCGTAAGGGACAAGCGGTAGAAAATTGATGCGTGGGTGGATGGACTTCCAGGAGGACGCCATGCCAGTCGACCGTCGTTCAAAGGCAGTACGAACCTCCTTTTACAAACTTAAATGGTTCTTGATCATGGTTTGTAAACCGAGAAGTTTGTATAGTGAAGCAGAGGTCTCCATAATCATATTCTTCATCATGTAAACATGAATCATTGCTTGTAACACCGACTAAAGTCCCTATGTTAGTACAAAATGCACATTTATATGTATATATATATATATATATATATATATATATATATACAGTGGTGGTCAAATTTGACGTACACGTGTAAAGAACATAATGTCATGGCTGTCTTGAGTTTCCAATCATTGGTAGCCATTCACAAGCTTCGCGACAAAATTCATTCTTTACGACAATGTTTGTATTCTGCGACAATGTTTGTTTTCTGCGAAAATGTTTGTATTCTGCGACAATGTTTGTATTCTGCGAAAATCTTTGTATTCTGCGACAATGTTTGTATTCTGCGACAATGTTTGTATTCTGCGACAATGTTTGTTTTTGCGACAAAATTTGTTTTTTGCAACAATGTTTGTTTTTGGGACATTTGTGTTTTGCAACATTGTTTGTTTTTTGTGACAATGTTTGTATTTTGCGAAAATCTTTGTATTCTGCGACAATGTTTGTATTCTGCGACAATGTTTGTTTTTGCGACAAAATTCGTTTTTTGCAACATTGTTTTTTGCGAGAATTTGTTTTTTGCAACAATGTTTGTTTTTGGGACATTTGTGTTTTGCAACATTGTTTGTTTTTTGTGACAATGTTTGTATTTTGCGACAATGTTTGTTTTTGCGACAAAATTCATTTTTTGCAACAATGTTTGTTTTTTGCAGCAATATTTGTTTTTGTGACAATATTAGTTTTTTGCGACAATGTTTTTGTGGCAATGTTTGTTTTTGCAAAAATGTTTGTTTTTGCGACAAAATTCGTTTTTTGCAACAAAGTTAATTTTTGCGACAAAATTTGTTTTTTGCACGAATGTTTGGTTTTGGGACAAAATTTGTGTTTTGCAACAATGTTTGTTTTTGTGACAAAATGTGTTTTTTGCAACAATGGTAAATTTTGCGACAAAATTTGTTTTTTGCAACAATGTTTGGTTTTGGGACAATGTTTGTTTTTGCAGCAATGTTTGTTTTCGCAACAATGTTTGTTTTTGCGACAAAACTCATTTTTTGCAACAATGTGTTTTTTTGTGCCAAAATTCGTTTTTTGCAACAACGTTTGTTTTTGTGACAAAATGTTTTTTTTTCAACAAAGTAAATTTTTGTGCCAAATTTTTTTTTTGCAACAATTTTTGTTTTTGTGACGAAATTTGTTTTTTGCGACAATGTTTTTTGTGGCAATGATTGTTTTTGCAACAACAAATTTTTTGCAACCAAATTTGTTTTCGCGACAAAATTTGTTTTTTGCAACAATGTTTGTTTTTGTGACAAAATTAGTTTTTTGCAACAAAGTTAATTTTTGCGACAAAATTTGTTTTTTGCAACAATGTTTGTTTTTTTGCAACAATGTTTGGTTTTGGGACAAAATTTGTGTTTTACAACAATGTTTGTTTTTGTGACAAAAATTGTTTTTTGCAACAAAGTAAATTTTTGCGACAAAATTTGTTTTTTGCAACAATGTTAATTTTTGCGACAAAATTTTGTTTTTGCGACAATGTTTGTTTTTGCAACAATGTTTGTTTTTGCGACAAAATAAAGTTTTTGCAACCATGTGTTTTTTTTGCGACAAAATTAGTTTTTTGCAACGTTTGTTTTTTGCAACAATGTTTGTTTTTGTGAAAAAATGTGTTTTTTTGCAACAAAGTAAATTTTTGAGGCAAACTTTTTTTATTGCAACAATTTTTTTTTTGTGACGAAATTTGTTTTTTGCGACAATGTTTTTTGTGGCAATGATTGTTTTTGCGACAACTAATTTTTTGCAACCAAGTTTGTTTTTGCGACAAAATTCATTTTTTGCATCCACGTTTGTTTTTGCGACAAAATTTGTTTTTTGCAACAAAGTTTGTTCTTTGCAACAATGTTTGTTTTTTGCGACAATGTTTGTTTTTGTGACCAAATTTGTTTTTTGCCACAATGTTTGTTTTTTGCAACGTTTGTTTTTGTGACAAAATTCCTTTTTTTTGCAGCAACATTTGTTTTTTGCAACAATGTTTGTATTTTGCGACAATGTTTGTATTTTGCGACAAAATTCATTTTTTTCATCCAAGTTTGTTTTTGCGACAAAATTTGTTTTTTGCAACAATGTTTGTTCTTTGCAACAGTGTTTGTTTTTGTAACGAAATTTATTTTTTGCGACAATGTTTGTTTTTTGCAACAATGTTAATTTTTGCGACCAAATTTTATTTTTTGCAACAATGTTTGTTTTTGTGACAATGTTTGTTTTTGCAACAATGTTTGTTTTTGCGACAAAATTAAGTTTTTGTAACCATGTGGTTTTTTTGCGACAAAATTCGTTTTTTGCAACAATGTTTGTTTTTTGCAACAATGTTTGTTTTTGTGACAAAATGTGTTTTTTTTGCAAAATAGTAAATTTTTGCGGCAAATTTTTTTTTTGCAACAAATTTTTTTTTGTGACGAAATTTGGTTTTTGCGACAATGTTTTTTGTGGCAATGATTGTTTTTGCGACAACTAATTTTTTGCAACCAAGTTTGTTTTTGCGACAAAATTTGTTTTTTGCAACAATGTTTGTTTTTTGCAACAAAGTTAATTTTTGTGACAAAATTTGTTTTTTGCAACAATGTTTGTATTTTGCGACAATGTTTGTTTTTGTGACAAAATTCATTTTTTTCATCCACGTTTGTTTTTGCGACAAAATTTGTTTTTTGCAACAATGTTTGTTCTTTGCAACAGTGTTTGTTTTTGTGACGAAATTTGTTTTTTACGACAATGTTTGTTTTTTGCGACAATGTTTGTATTTTGCGACAATGTTTGTTTTTGCGACAAAATTCATTTTTTGCATCCACGTTTGTTTTTGCGACAAAATTTGTTTTTTGCAACAATGTTTGTTTTTGTGACGAAATTTGTTTTTTGTGACAATGTTTGTTTTTGTGACGAAATTTGTTTTTTGCGACAATGATTGTTTTTTGCAACAATGTTTGCTTTTGTGACAAAATTTGTTTTTTGCAACGTTTGTTTTTTGCGACAATGTTTGTTTTTTGCGACAATGTTTGTTTTATGCAACAATGTTTGCTTTTGTGACGAAATTCTTTTTTGCGACAATGTTTGTTTTTTGCGACAATGTTTGTTTTTTGCAACGTTTGCTTTTGTGACGAAATTTGTTTTTTGCGACAATGTTTGTTTTTTGCAATGATGTTTGTTTTTGTGACGAAATTTGTTTTTTGCGACAATGTTTGTTCTTTGCAATGATGTTTGTTTTTGTGACGAAATGTGTTTTTTGCAACAATGTTTGTTTTTTTAAACAATGTTTGTTTTTTGCAACAATGTTTGTTTTTTGCGACAATGTTTGTTTTTTGTAGTAATGTTTGTTTTTTGCAACAATGTTTGTTTTTTGCAATGAAGCAAACTTCATGAATATTTATTGTGACCAACAAGTATGTGCTCCAATCACTCGATCACAAAAAAAATAAGAGTTGTAGAAATGATTGGAAAGTCAAGACAGCCATGACATGATGTTCTTTACAAAAACTTTAACCAGGACTGTATATAATTCTTCTATATACCAAAACAATACAATGTCATAATTATAGTCAGTGTTGTTGCTAAAAACGTCCGCTAATTAAATTGACTTTTATGTCATGGCAAATGAGCAGATTGTGTAAAATAAGAGAATTGTCCAAGTAGAATTGATGGTCATTAAAGTACATGACAGGAGCGGTGGTAGTTGTTTAATGGTGCATGCTCATGCGTTTCATTGCCGTGGGTTCGATTCCTGCACCAGGGTTGTGCCAGGAAGGCCATGTAAGCCAAAAGCCTTCATATGATTGACTGTGAAAGTGGAAGAAAAGGAGAATGACATGAAGTGCTTCCGGCAGCTGCTTTTCTTCTCAATTGAGGCGTGTGTTTTTTTTTCTTCTTTTTTTTATGAGAAGTGTTCGACTTGAGCAGCATTGTGGGAGATGAGTCACCTGCACGCACCGACCTTGCAACATAATCGCCTGTGTATCGCCGACTTAATTACATGTCCACCCCGCGCGATTTATGACGACTCCCCGACAGTCGCACTTAGCTGTAAATTGGCCGATTAGTCACCCGCCCGGGCCAACATGACACACCATAATTGGCAAACTCAAATTTTACTTTTAGGATGATGTATCGATCGCGCTGCCCCCGAGCGCGGCGGCCCAGACCCAAATCCATATAACGGCCCTTTTCCTGTTTATCTGTCTGCAAAGGTCACAGCGGGAGGAGCGAGACGGAGAGGCCGGCGGCACGGAACCAAAAAGAATGTGTGCTCGGTGGTTAATATTCCCCACGGAAACACACGGAAGAGGGCGGGAGTACAAGAACGTGTACATGTCACTAAGTAAAGAATGGAATAACAACCAGATGAAGTGGAAGTGAAAAGCTGATAGAATGTAGTTTGAATGTAAGAATATTTTGAATGTTGAAGAGTTTGAATTTCCAGGAAAATCTGAATTTGGTTTGGAACTTGGGAAAGTGTTAGTTGGAATGTGCAGGATGAGTGGAATGTGTTGATGTTGGAACGGTTTGAATCGGATGAAAAATGTGGGAATTGTGCAACTTGGAAACATGTCCCCATTCATTTCAATGGGAACTTCCTGGAAATTTGGGAAAAGCGGGATTTTTGGGGGGGAAATCGGGAAAGTGTTAGTTGGAATGTCCAGGATGAGTGGAATGTGTTGATGTTGGAACGGTTTGAATCGAATGAAAAATGTGGGAATTGTGCAACTTGGAAAAATGTCCCCATTCATTTCAATGGGAACTTCCTGGAAATTTGGGAAAAGCGGGATTTTTGGGGGGAAATCGGGAAAGTGTTAGTTGGAATGTCCAGGATGAGTGGAATGTGTTGATGTTGGAACGGTTTGAATCGAATGAAAAATGGGGGAATTGTGCAACTTGGAAAAATGTCCCCATTCATTTCAATGGGAACTTCCTGGAAATTTGGGAAAAGCAGGATTTTGGGGGGGAAATCGGGAAAGTGTTAGTTGGAATGTGCAGGATGAGTGGAATGTGTTGATGTTGGAACGGTTTGAATCGGATGAAAAATGTGGGAATTGTGCAACTTGGAAACATGTCCCCATTCATTTCAATGGGAACTTCCTGGAAATTTGGGAAAAGCGGGATTTTTTGGGGGGAAATCGGGAAAGTGTTAGTTGGAATGTCCAGGATGAGTGGAATGTGTTGATGTTGGAATAGTTTGAATCTAATGAAAAATGTGGGGAATTGTGCAAGTTGGAAAAATGTCCCCATTCATTTCAATGGAAACGTCCTGGAAATTTGGGAAAAGCGGGATTTCTGGGGGGAAATCGGGAAAGTGTTAGTTGGAATGTGCAGGATGAGTGGAATGTGTTGATGTTGGAACGGTTTGAATCGAATGAAAAATGTGGGAATTGTGCAACTTGGAAAAATGTCCCCATTCATTTCAATGGGAACTTCCTGGAAATTTGGGAAAAGCGGGATTTCTGGGGGGAAATCGGGAAAGTGTTAGTTGGAATGTGCAGGATGAGTGGAATGTGTTGATGTTAGAACGGTTTGAATCGAATGAAAAATGTGGGAATTGTGCAACTTGGAAACATGTCCCCATTCATTTCAATGGGAACTTCCTGGAAATTTGGGAAAAGCGGGATTTTTGGGGGGAAATCGGGAAAGTGTTAGTTGGAATGTCCAGGATGAGTGGAATGTGTTGATGTTGGAACGGTTTGAATCGAATGAAAAATGTGGGAATTGTGCAACTTGGAAAAATGTCCCCATTCATTTCAATGGGAACTTCCTGGAAATTTGGGAAAAGCGGGATTTCTGGGGGGAAATCGGGAAAGTGTTAGTTGGAATGTGCAGGATGAGTGGAATGTGTTGATGTTGGAACGGTTTTAATCGGATGAAAAATGTGGGAATTGTGCAACTTTGAAAAATGTCCCCATTCATTTCAATGGGAACTTCCTGGAAATTTGGGAAAAGCGGGATTTTTGGGGGGAAATCGGGAAAGTGTTAGTTGGAATGTGCAGGATGAGTGGAATGTGTTGATGTTGGAACGGTTTGAATCGGATGAAAAGTGTGGGAATTGTGCAACTTTGAAAAATGTCCCCATTCATTTCAATGGGAACTTCCTGGAAATTTGGGAAAAGCGGGATTTTTTGGGGGGAAATCGGGAAAGTGTTAGTTGGAATGTCCAGGATGAGTGGAATGTGTTGATGTTGGAACGGTTTATATCGAATGAAAAATGTGGGAATTGTGCAACTTGGAAACATGTCCCCATTCATTTCAATGGGAACTTTCTGGAAATTTGGGAAAAGCGGGATTTTATTTGAAAATGATTAAAAGCATGAATTTCCTGAATGAGCTGACTTGGTTGGTGTTGAAATTGTTTAAATCGGTCAATAAATGTTGAATTAGTAACAGTTTTTTTATTGAAAAATGGTATTATGGAATTTCGGGAAAACCGGGGAATTTTTCAAGTTCTTAAACCGACTTGTTTTTTTTTTGTCCTGGCTAAGAGGAATGTTTTGATGGTGGGACAGTTGAAATGGGCCGAAAAATGTGAAAGGAGTCATCGCACTAAAAAAGGTTGGAAGTCAGGTTAGAAAAAAAATTCCTGGAAATTTGTTGAATATGGAAAAATAGCTGTTTGAATTTCCAAGATGAGTGAAAGGTGGAATGGTTTGAATAGGTTAAAAAATGTGAAAGGAGTCATCGCACTAAAAAAGGTTGGAAATAAGGTTAGGAAAAAAAATCCTGGAAATTTGTTGAATGTGGAAACATGGTTGTTTGAATTTCCAGGATGAGTGGAAGGTGGAATGGTTGGAATGGGTTGAAAAATGTGGGTATTGTGGAAGTTTGAAAAATGGATAATCCATTTTGAACGGGGAAAATGTCCCTAAAAACTGGAAATTCTCGGAAATCCGGGAATTTTTTTTCAATAACTTTTGAAAAAGGGCACACAATTCCTTAACAGGCAGAATATTTGGAAGTTGGAGCGGTTTGAATCGCATCAAAAATGTGGGAAATTGTGCAACTTGGAAAAATGTCTCCATTCATTTCAATGGGAACTTCCTGGAAATTTTGGAAAAGCCGGATTTTTTTTTTTAAATGGTTAAGAGCATGAATGTCCTGAATGAGCTGACTTGGTTGGTGTTGGAATTGTTTAAATCGGCCAATAAATGTTGAATTAGTAACAGTTTTTTAATTGAAAAATGGTATTGCGGAATTTCGGGAAAACCGGGAAATTTTTCAAGTTCTGAAACCGACTTGGTTTTTTTTGTCCTGACTCAGAGGAATGTTTTAACAGTGGGCCCGAAAAATGTGAAAGGAGTCATCGCATTAAAAAAGGTTGGAAATAAGGTTAGAAAAAAAAAAAACTGGAGTTCCTGGAAATTTGTTGAACGTGGAAGGATGAGTGGAAGGTGGAATGGTTTAAAATATGTGGGTATTGTGGAAGTTTGAAAAATGGATAATTCATTTTGAACGGGGAAAATGTCCCTAAAAACGGGAAATTCCAGGAAATCCGGGAATTTTTTTTCAGTAACTTTTGAAAAGGAGCACATAATTCCTTAACAGGCAGAATATTTGGAAGTTTGAACGGTTCGAATTGAATGAAAAATTTGGGAAATTGTGCAACTTGGAAAAATGTCCCCATTAATTTCAATGGAAACTTCCTGGAAATTTGGGAAAAGCGGGATTTTTTTTGAAAATGATTAAAAGCATGAATGTCCTGAATGAACTGACTTGGTTGGTGTTGGAATTGTTTAAATCGGCCAATAAATGTTGAATTAGTGACAGTTTTTTAATTGAAAAATGGTATTGCGGAATTTCGGGAAAACCGGGAAATTTTTCAAGTTCTGAAACCGACTTGTTTTTTTTATGTCCTGACTAAGACGAATGTTTTAACAGTGGGCCGAAAAATGTGAAAGGAGTCATTGCACTAAAAAAGGTTGGAAATAAGGTTAGAAAAAAAATTGGAGTTCCTGGAAATTTGTTGAACGTAGAAGGATGAGTGGAAGGTGGAATGGTTTAAAATATGTGGGTTTTGTGGAAGTTTGAAAAATGGATAATTCATTTTGAACGGGCAAAATGTCCCTAAAAACTGGAAATTCCAGGAAATCCGGGAATTTTTTTTCAATAACTTTTGAAAAGGAGCACATAATTCCTTAACAGGCAGAATATTTGGAAGTTGGAATGGTTTGAATCGAATGAAAAATTTTGGAACATGTACAACTTGGAAAAATGTCCCAATTCATTTCAATGGAAACATCCTGGAAATTTGGGAAAAGCGTGATTTTTTTTTAAAATGATTAAAAGCATGAATGTCCTGAATGAGCTGACTTGGTTGGTGTTGGAATTGTTTAAATCGGCCAATAAATGTTGAATTAGTAACAGTTTTTTAATTGAAAAATGGTATTGCGGAATTTCGGGAAAACCGGGAAATTTTTCAAGTTCCGAAACCGACTTGTTTTTTTTTTGTCCTGACTAAGAGGAATATTTTAACAGTGAAATGGGCAGAAAAATGTGAAAGGAGTCATTGCACTAAAAAAGGTTGGAAATAAGGTTAGAAAAAAAAAACTGGAGTTCCTGGAAATTTGTTGAACGTGGAAGGATGAGTGGAAGGTGGAATGGTTTAAAATATGTGGGTATTGTGGAAGTTTGAAAAATGGATAATTCATTTTGAACGGGGAAAATGTCCCTAAAAACTGGAAATTCCAGGAAATCCGGGAATTTTTTTTCAATAACTTTTGAAAAGGAGCACATAATTCCTTAACAGGCAGAATATTTGGAAGTTGGAACGGTTTGAATTGAATGAAAAATTTGGGAAATTGTGCAACTTGGAAAAATGTCCCCATTAATTTCAATGGAAACTTCCTGGAAATTTGGGAAAAGCGGGATTTTTTTTGAAAATGATTAAAAGCATGAATGTCCTGAATGAACTGACTTGGTTGGTATTGGAATTGTTTAAATCGGCCAATAAATGTTGAATTAGTAACAGTTTTTTAATTGAAAAATGGTATTACGGAATTTCGGGAAAACCAGGGAATTTTTCAAGTTCTTAAACCGACTTGTTTTTGTTTGTCCTGACTAAGAGGAATGTTTTAACAGTGGAACGGCTGAAATGGGCCGAAAAATGTGAAAGGAGTCATCGCACTAAAAAAGGTTGGAAGTAAGGTTAGAAAAAAAATTCCTGGAAATTTGTTGAACGTGGAAAAACAGTTGTTTGAATTTCCAGGATGAGGTGGAATGGTTGGAATGGGTTGAAAAATGTGGGTATTGTGGAAGTTTGAAAAATGGATAATCCATTTTGAAAGGGGAAAATGTCCCTAAAAACGGGAAATTCTAGGAAATCCGGGAATTTTTTTTAATAACTGTTGAAAAGGAGCACACAATTTCTTAACAAGCAGAATATTTGGAAGTTGGAACGGTTTGAATCGAATGTAAAATGTGGGAGTTGTGCAACCTGGAAAAATGTCCCCATTCATTTCAATGGGAACTTCCTGGAAATTTGGGAAAAGCGGGATTTTTTTTTAAATGATTAGGAGCATGAATGTCCTGAATGAGCTGACTTGGTTGGTGTTGGAATTGTTGAAATCAGTCAAGAAATGTTGAATTAGTAACAGTTTTTTTTAATTGAAAAATGATATTATGAAATTTCGGGAAAAGCAGGGAATTTTTCCCACTAAAAATGGGAAATTTTAGGAAATCCGGGATGTTTTTTTTAATAACTGTTGAAAAGGAGCACACAATTCCTTAACAGGCAGAATATTTGGAAGTTGGAACAGTTTGAATCGGATAAAAAAAAAATGTGGGAGTTGTGGAATTTTGATAAATGTCCCATTCTTTTCAATGGGAACTTCCTGGAAATTTGGAAAAAGCTGGATTTTTTTGAAAATGCAAAAACATTTCTGAATGGTTGTTGTTGTAATTTTTCAAAACGGTGGAGAAATGTTGAACAAGTAACATTTTTAATTGAGAAATGGTATTACGGAATTCCTGGAATTTTGGGAAAACCGGAAATGTTTCAAGTTCTTAAACCAACGTGGTTTTTTGTCCTGACTAAGAGGAATGTTTTGACGGTGGAACGGTTGAAATGGGCCGGAAAATGTGAAAGGAGTCATCGCACTAAAAAAGGTTGGAAATAAGGTTAAAAAAAACCAGGAGTTCCTGGAAATTTGTTGAACGTAGAAAAATGGTTGTTTGAATTTCCAGGATGAGTGGAAGGTGGAATGGTTGGAATGGGTTGAAAAATGTGGGTATTGTGGAAGTTTGAAAAATGGATAATCCATTTTGAACGGGGAAAATGTCCCTAAAAACTGGAAATTCTAGGAAATCCGGGAATTTTTTTTAATAACTGTTGAAAAGGAGCACACAATTCCTTAAAAGGCAGAATATTTGGAAGTTGGAACAGTTTCAATAGAATGAAAAATGTGGGAAATTGTGCAACTTGGAAAAATGTCCCATTCATTTCAATGGGAACTTCCTGGAAATTTGGGAAAAGCGGGATTTTTAAAAAAATGATTAGGAGCATGAATGTCCTGAATGAGCTGACTTCGTTGGTGTTGGAATTGTTGAAATGAGTCAAGAAATGTTGAATTAGTAACAGTTTTTTTTATTGAAAAATGATATTATGAAATTTCGGGAAAAGCAGGGAATTTTTCCCACTAAAAATTGGACATTTTAGGAAATCCAGGAATTTTTTTTAATAACTGTTGAAAAGGAGCACACAATTCCTTAAAAGGCAGAATATTTGGAAGTTGGAACGGTTTGAATCGAATGAAAAATGTGGGAATTTGTGCAACTTGGAAAAATGTCCCCATTCATTTCAATGGGAACTTCCTGGAAATTTGGAAAAAGCTGGATTTTAAAAAAAATGCAAAAACATTTCTGAATGGTTGGTGTTGTAATTTTTCAAAACGGTGGAGAAATGTTGAAGAAGTAACATTTTTAATTGAGAAATGGTATTACGGAATTCCTGGAATTTTGGGAAAACCGGAAATGTTTCAAGTTCTTAAACCAACGTGGTTTTTTGTCCTGACTAAGAGGAATGTTTTGACGGTGGAACGGTTGAAATGGGCCGGAAAATTTGAAATGAGTCATCGCACTAAAAAGGTTGGAAATAAGGTTAAAAAAAAACAGGGGTTCCTGGAAATTTGTTGAACGTGGAAAAATGGTTGTTTGAATTTCCAGGATGAGTGGAATGTGGAATGGTTGGAATGGGTTAATTAAGGTGGGTATTGTGGAAGTTTGAAAAATGGATAATTCATTTTGAACGGGGAAAATGTCCCTAAAAACGGGAAATTCTAGGAAATCCGGGACTTTTTTTTAATAACTGTTGGAGCACACAATTCCTTAACAGGCAGAATATTTGGAAGTTGGAACGGTTTGAATGGAATAAAAAATGTGGGAAATTGTGCAACTTGGAAAAATGTCCCATTCATTTCAATGGGAACTTCCTGGAAATTTGGGAAAAGCGGGATTTTTTTTTTAAAATGATTAAAAGCATGAATGTCCTGAATGAACTGACTTGGTTGGTGTTGGAATTGTTTAAATCGGCCAATAAATGTTGAATTAGTAACATTTTTTTAATTGAAAAATGGTATTACGGAATTTCGGGAAAACCAGGGAATTTTTCAAGTTCTTAAACCAACTTGGTTTTTTTTGTCCTGGCTAAGAGGAATGTTTTGATGGTGGGACAGTTGAAATGGGCCGAAAAATGTGAAAGGAGTCATCGCACTAAAAAAGGTTGGAAGTCAGGTTAGAAAAAAAATTCCTGGAAATTTGTTGAATATGGAAAAATAGCTGTTTGAATTTCCAAGATGAGTGAAAGGTGGAATGGTTTGAATAGGTTAAAAAATGTGAAAGGAGTCATCGCACTAAAAAAGGTTGGAAATAAGGTTAGGAAAAAAAATCCTGGAAATTTGTTGAATGTGGAAACATGGTTGTTTGAATTTCCAGGATGAGTGGAAGGTGGAATGGTTGGAATGGGTTGAAAAATGTGGGTATTGTGGAAGTTTGAAAAATGGATAATCCATTTTGAACGGGGAAAATGGAAATGGAAATTCTCGGAAATCCGGGATTTTTTTTTTAATAACTGTTGAAAAGGAGCACACAATTCCTTAACAGGCAGAATATTTGGAAGTTGGAGCGGTTTGAATCGCATCAAAAATGTGGGAAATTGTGCAACTTGGAAAAATGTCTCCATTCATTTCAATGGGAACTTCCTGGAAATTTTGGAAAAGCCGGATTTTTTTTTTTAAATGGTTAAGAGCATGAATGTTCTGAATGAGCTGAATTGGTTGGTGTTGGAATTGTTTAAATCGGCCAATAAATGTTGAATTAGTAACAGTTTTTTAATTGAAAAATGGTATTGCGGAATTTCGGGAAAACCGGGAAATTTTTCAAGTTCCGAAACCGACTTGTTTTTTTTTTGTCCTGACTAAGAGGAATATTTTAACAGTGAAATGGGCCGAAAAATGTGAAAGGAGTCGTCGCACTAAAAAAGGTTGGAAATAAGGTTAGAAAAAAAAAACTGGAGTTCCTGGAAATTTGTTGAACGTGGAAGGATGAGTGGAAGGTGGAATGGTTTAAAATATGTGATTATTGTGGAAGTTTGAAAAATGGATAATTCATTTTGAACGGGCAAAATGTCCCTAAAAACTGGAAATTCCAGGAAATCCGGGAATTTTTTTTCAATAACTTTTGAAAAGGAGCACATAATTCCTTAACAGGCAGAGTATTTTGAAGTTGGAACGGTTTGAATTGAATGAAAAATTTGGGAAATTGTGCAACTTGGAAAAATGTCCCCATTCATTTCAATGGAAACTTCCTGGAAATTTGGGAAAAGCGGTATTTTTTTTGAAAATGATTAAAAACATGAATGTCCTGAATGAACTGACTTGGTTGGTGTTGGAATTGTTTAAATCGGCCAATAAATGTTGAATTAGTAACAGTTTTTTAATTGAAAAATGGTATTACGGATTTTCGGGAAAACCAGGGAATTTTTCAAGTTCTTAAACCGACTTGTTTTTGTTTGTCCTGACTAAGAGGAATGTTTTAACAGTGGAACGGCTGAAATGGGCCGAAAAATGTGAAAGGAGTCATCGCACTAAAAAAGGTTGGAAGTAAGGTTAGGAAAAAAATTCCTGGAAATTTGTTGAATGTGGAAAAACAGTTGTTTGAATTTCCAGGATGAGGTGGAATGGTTGGAATGGGTTGAAAAATGTGGGTATTGTGGAAGTTTGAAAAATGGATAATCCATTTTGAAAGGGGAAAATGTCCCTAAAAACGGGAAATTCTAGGAAATCCGGGAATTTTTTTTAATAACTGTTGAAAAGGAGCACACAATTTCTTAACAAGCAGAATATTTGGAAGTTGGAACGGTTTGAATCGAATGTAAAATGTGGGAGTTGTGCAACCTGGAAAAATGTCCCCATTCATTTCAATGGGAACTTCCTGGAAATTTGGGAAAAGCGGGATTTTTTTTTAAATGATTAGGAGCATGAATGTCCTGAATGAGCTGACTTGGTTGGTGTTGGAATTGTTGAAATCAGTCAAGAAATGTTGAATTAGTAACAGTTTTTTTTAATTGAAAAATGATATTATGAAATTTCGGGAAAAGCAGGGAATTTTTCCCACTAAAAATTGGAAATTTTAGGAAATCCGGGATGTTTTTTTTAATAACTGTTGAAAAGGAGCACACAATTCCTTAACAGGCAGAATATTTGGAAGTTGGAACAGTTTGAATCGGATAAAAAAAAATGTGGGAGTTGTGGAATTTTGATAAATGTCCCATTCTTTTCAATGGGAACTTCCTGGAAATTTGGAAAAAGCTGGATTTTTTTGAAAATGCAAAAACATTTCTGAATGGTTGGTGTTGTAATTTTTCAAAACGGTGGAGAAATGTTGAAGAAGTAACATTTTTAATTGAGAAATGGTATTACGGAATTCCTGGAATTTTGGGAAAACCGGAAATGTTTCAAGTTCTTAAACCAACGTGGTTTTTTGTCCTGACTAAGAGGAATGTTTTGACGGTGGAACGGTTGAAATGGGCCGGAAAATGTGAAAGGAGTCATCGCACTAAAAAAGGTTGGAAATAAGGTTAAAAAAAACCAGGAGTTCCTGGAAATTTGTTGAACGTGGAAAAATGGTTGTTTGAATTTCCAGGATGAGTGGAAGGTCGAATGGTTGGAATGGGTTTAAAAATGTGGGTATTGTGGAAGTTTGAAAAATTGATAATTCATTTTGAACGGGGAAAATGTCCCTAAAAACTGGAAATTCCAGGAAATACGGGAATTTTTTTTCAATAACTTTTGAAAAGGAGCACACAATTCCTTAAAAGGCAGAATATTTGGAAGTTGGAACGGTTTGAATTGAATGAAAAATTTGGGAAATTGTGCAACTTGGAAAAATGTCCCCATTCATTTCAATGGGAACTTCCTGGAAATTTGGGAAAAGCTGGATTTTTTTTTTAAATGATTAAAAGCATGAATGTCCTGAATGAGCTGAATTGGTTGGTGTTGGAATTGTTTAAATCGGCCAATAAATGTTGAATTAGTAACAGTTTTTTAATTGAAAAATGGTATTACGGAATTTCGGGAAAACCGGGGAATTTTTCAAGTTCTTAAACCGACTTGTTTTTTTTTTGTCCTGACTAAGAGGAATGTTTTGATGGTGGAACGGCTGAAATGGGCCGAAAAATGTGAAAGGAGTCATCGCACTAAAAAAGGTTGGAAGTAAGGTTAGAAAAACAATTCCTGGAAATTTGTTGAATTTGGAAAAATAGTTGTTTGAATTTCCAGGATGAGTGGAAGGTGGAATGGTTGGAATGGGTTGAAAAATGTGGGTATTGTGGAAGTTTGAAAAATGGATAATCCATTTTGAACGGGGAAAATGTCCCTAAAAATTGGAAATTCTAGGAAATCCGGGAATTTTTTTTCAATAACTTTTGAAAAGGAGCACATAATTCCTTAACAGGCAGAATATTTGGAAGTTGGAACGGTTTGAATTGAATGAAAAATTTGGGAAATTGTGCAACTTGGAAAAATGTCCCCATTCATTTCAATGGAAACTTCCTGGAAATTTGGGAAAAGCGGTTTAAAAAAAAAAAATGATTACAAGCATGAATGTCCTGAATGAACTGACTTGGTTGGTGTTGGAATTGTTTAAATCGGCCAATAAATGTTGAATTAGTAACAGTTTTTTAATTGAAAAATGGTATTACGGAATTTCGGGAAAACCAGGGAATTTTTGCAAGTTCTTAAACCGACTTGTTTTTTTTTTTTGTCCTGACTAAGAGGAATGTTTTAACAGTGGAACGGCTGAAATGGGCCGAAAAATGTGAAAGGAGTCATCGCACTAAAAAAGGTTGGAAGTAAGGTTAGAAAAAAAATTCCTGGAAATTTGTTGAATGTGGAAAAATGGTTGTTTGAATTTCCAGGATGAGTGGAAGGTGGAATGGTTGGAATGGGTTGAAAAATGTGGGTATTGTGGAAGTTTGAAAAATGGATAATCCATTTTGAACGGGGAAAATGTCCCTAAAAACTGGAAATTCTAGGAAATCCGGGAATTTTTTTTAATAACTGTTGAAAAGGAGCACACAATTTCTTAACAAGCAGAATATTTGGAAGTTGGAACGGTTTGAATCGAATGTAAAATGTGGGAGTTGTGCAACTTGGAAAAATGTCCCCATTCATTTCAATGGGAACTTCCTGGAAATTTTGGAAAAGCGGGATTTTTTTTTAAATGGTTAGGAGCATGAATGTTCTGAATGAGCTGAATTGGTTGGTGTTGGAATTGTTGAAATCGGCCAATAAATGTTGAATTAGTAACAGTTTTTTAATTGAAAAATGGTATTACGGAATTTCGGGAAAACCGGGGAATTTTTCAAGTTCTTAAACCGACTTGTTTTTTTTTTTGTCCTGACTAAGACGAATGTTTTAACAGTAGGCCGAAAAATATGAAAGGAGTCATCGCACTAAAATAGGTTAAAAGTAAGGTTAGAAAAAAAATTCCTGGAAATTTGTTGAATGTGGAAAAATAGTTGTTTGAATTTCCAGGATGAGTGGAAGGTGGAATGGTTGGAATGGGTTGAAAAATGTGGGTATTGTGGAAGTTTGAAAAATGGATAATTCATTTTGAACGGGGAAAATGTCCTTAAAAACTGGAAATTCTAGGAAATCCGGGAATTGTTTTTCAATAACTGTTGAAAAGGAGCACACAATTCCTTAACAGGCAGAATATTTGGAAGTTGGAACGGTTTGAATCGAATGAAAAATTTGAGAAATTGTGCAACTTGGAAAAATGTCCCTATTCATTTCAATGGGAACTTCCTGGAAATTTGGGAAAATCTGGATTTTTTAAAAAATGATTAGAAGCATGAATAAGCTGAATTGGTTGGTGTTGGAATTGTTTAAATCGGTCAATAAATGTTGAATTAGTAACGGTTTTTTTACTTGAAAAATGGTATTTCGGAATAAGGAATTTTTCCCACTAAAAACTGGAAATTTTAGGAAATCCGGGAATTTTTTAAAATAACTGTTGAAAAGGAGCACACAATTCCTTAAAAGGCAGAATATTTGGAAGTTGGAACAGTTTCAATAGAATGAAAAATGTGGGAAATTGTGCAACTTGGAAAAATGTCCCCATTCATTTCAATGGGAACTTCCCGGAAATTTGGGAAAAGCGGGAATTTTTTTTAAATGATTAGGAGCATGAATGTCCTGAATGAGCTGACTTCGTTGGTGTTGGAATTGTTGAAATCAGTCAAGAAATGTTGAATTAGTAACAGTTTTTTTTTTATTGAAAAATGATATTATGAAATTTCGGGAAAAGCAGGGAATTTTTCCCACTAAAAATTGGAAATTTTTGGGAAATCCGGGATGTTTTTTTAATAACTGTTGAAAAGGAGCACACAATTCCTTAACAGACAGAATATTTGGAAGTTGGATCAGTTTCAATCGAATGAAAAATGTGGGAATTTGTCCAACTTGGAAAAACGTCCCATTGATTTCAATGGGAACTTCCTGGAAATTTGGGAAAAGCGGGATTTTTTTTTTAAATGATTAGGAGCATGAATGTCCTGAATGAGCTGACTTGGTTGGTGTTGGAATTGTTGAAATCAGTCAAGAAATGTTGAATTAGTAACAGTTTTTTTTTATTGAAAAATGATATTATGAAATTTCGGGAAAGGCAGGGAATTTTTCCCACTAAAAATTGGAAATTTTAGGAAATCCGGGATGTTTTTTTAATAACTGTTGAAAAGGAGCACACAATTCCTTAACAGGCAGAATATTTGGAAGTTGGAACGGTTTCAATCGAATGAAAAATGTGAGAATTTGTCCAACTTGGAAAAATGTGCCATTGATTTCAATGGGAATTTCCTGGAAATTTGAGAAAATTTGGGATTTTTTTGGAAAATGCAAAAACATTTCTGAATGGTTGGTGTTGTAATTTTTCAAAACGGTGGAGAAATGTTGAAGAAGTCACATTTTTAATTGAGAAATGGTATTACGGAATTCCTGGAATTTTGGGAAAACCGGAAATGTTTCAAGTTCTTAAACCAACGTGGTTTTTTGTCCTGACTAAGAGGAATGTTTTGACGTTAGAACGGTTGAAACTGGCCGGAAAATGTGAAAGGAGTCATCGCACTAAAAAAGGTTGGAAATAGGGTTAAAAAAAACCAGGAGTTCCTGGAAATTTGTTGAACGTGGAAAAATGGTTGTTTGAATTTCCAGGATGAGTGGAAGGTGGAATGGTTGGAATGGGTTGAAAAATGTGGGTATTGTGGAAGTTTGAAAAATGGATAATCCATTTTGAACGGGGAAAATGTCCCTAAAAACTGGAAATTCTAGGAAATCCGGGAATTTTTTTAAATAACTGTTGAAAAGGAGCACACAATTCCTTAAAAGGCAGAATATTTGGAAGTTGCAACAGTTTCAATAGAATGAAAAATGTGGGAAATTGTGCAACTTGGAAAAATGTCCCATTCATTTCAATGGGAACTTCCTGGAAATTTTGGAAACGCGGGATTTTTTTGAAAATGATTAGGAGCATGAATGTCCTGAATGAGCTGAATTGGTTGGTGTTGAAATTGTTTAAATCGGTCAATAAATGTTGAATTAGTAACTGTTTTTTTTAATTGAAAAACGGTATTACGGAATTTCGGGAAAACCGGGGAAATTTTCAAGTTCTTAAACCGACTTGTTTTTCTGTCCTGACTAAGAGGAATGTTTTGATGGTGGGACGGTTGAAATGGACCGAAAAATGTGAAAGGAGTCATCGCACTAAAAAAGGCTAGTAGTAAGGTTAGAAAAAAAGTTCCTGGAAATTTGTTGAACGTGGAAAAATGGTTGTTTGAGTTTCCAGGATGAGTGGAAGGTGGAATGGTTTGAATAGGTTGAAAAATGTGGGTATTGTGGAAGTTTGAAAAATGGATAATTCATTTTGAACAGGGAAAATGTACCTAAAAACAGGAAATTCCAGGAAATCCGGGAATTGTTTCTCAATAACTGTTGAAAAGGAGCACACAATTCCTTAACAGGCAGAATATTTGGAAGTTGGAGCGGTTTGAATCGAATGAAAAATTTGGGAAATTGTGCAACTTGGAAAAATGTCCCATTGATTTCAATGGGAATTTCCTGGAAATTTGAGAAAAGCGGGATTTTTTTTGGAAAATGCAAAAACATTTCTGAATGGTTGGTGTTGGAATTTTTCATAACGGTGGAGAAATGTTGAAGAAGTAACATTTTTAATTGAGAAATGGTATTACGGAATTCCTGGAATTTCGGGAAAACCGATCATTTCAGCAGTTCATTCCAGTACGGTATTTTATTTCCAGTTTACCTGGCCTACCACTTGCTGGCTGAGTTGCTGTTGTTCCCAAACTCTTCACTTTTCCTATAATAAAGTTGACTTTGGAATAATTGGGAGCGAGGAAATTTCACGACTGGATTTGTTGCACAGGTGGCACCCTATGACAGTTCCACGCTGGAAATCACTGAAAGCGGCCCAGCATTGTTTTTTTATATGACTAACATGCACTATATTGCCAAAAGTATTTGTCCACCTGCCTTGACTCACATATGAATTAGAATTGCCATCCCATTCCTAACCCAATATGACCTTTTGCAGCTATTACAGCTTCAACTCTTCTGGGAAGGCTGTCCACAAGGTTGCCGAGTGTCCTTATAGCAATTTTTCCACCATTCTTCCAAAAGCGCATTGGTGAGGTCACACACTGATGTAGGTCGAGGCTCTCAGTCTCCGTTCTAACTCATCCCAAAAGCGTTCTATCGGGTTCAGGTCAGGACTCTGTGCAGGCCAGTCAAGTTCATCCACACCAGCCTCTTGTCATCCATGTCTTTATGGACCTTGTTTTGTGCACTGGTGCACAGTCATGTTGGAAGAGGAAGGGGGCCCGCTCCAAACTGTTCCCACAAGGTTGGGAGCATGGAATTGTTCCTTTCACTGGAACTAACTCCTGGAAAAACAACCCCACACCATAATTCCTCCTCCACCAAATTTCACACCCGGCACAACGCAGTTCGGAAATGTAGCGTTCTCCTAGAGTGCAGTGGCGACGTGCTTTACACCACTGCATCCCGCGCTTTGCATTGGACTTGGCGATGTGTGGCTTAGATGCGGCTGCCCGGCCATGGAAACCCATTCCGTGAAGCTCTCTGCGTGCTGTACGTGGGCTAACTGGAAGGTCACGTGACGTTTGGAGCTCTGTAGCAACTGACTGTGCGGAAAGTCTTTGCACTATGCTGACCTCTCTCTGTCAGTTTACCTGGCTGAGTTGCTGTTGTTCCCAAACTCTTCACTTTTCTTATAATAAAGTTGACTTCAGAATATTTAGGAGTGAGGAAATTTCACGATCCAATGACAGTTCCACGCTGGAAATCACTGAAAGCGGCCCATTTTTTTTTTTACAAATGTTTGTAGAAACAGTCTCCATGCCTAAGTGCTTGATTTGATACACCGGGCCAAGTGATTAGGACACCCGATTCTCATCATTTGGATGGCTGGCCAAAGACTTTTGGCAATATAGTGTATAACGATGACTTGTTGGACACACCTGGCCTCCACTCTCAGGTCTCCCAGGTAAAAAAAAAAAAAGACTGCGCCGCGTCCCTGCTCCATTATTTACTCCCCCATATTTGTTCTGACAGGCGGCGCACTCCCGGCGCTGATGTGATCGCCACAAAGCTTCCCCACCTCCCCCTGCCGCGCTCGCTCTTCTGAGGCGGGAGATGGATGGAGGGGCGGCGGCGAGGAGGCGGCGGGGGTCGCAACAGGTGGCGGCTCCCATTAAACGTTCAATGATGAAGAGGCGTGGCCCCGTGGAACGCCCGAAGGAGCGGCGGACAGGCTGATTCATGACCCCGCCGGCCAGGGGCTCTCCAAACAGTTTAAGGGTAAAACATCATCATTTTTTTAACCCAAACATCAGTGTCCTCTCTCGTTGAACTCCTGTCACCACTTTCTTTACACTTCCTGTCTGCCCCTCGGTGGACCAGCCAGGACCCAACGTTTCACATAATGCTTCTTTAACGACAAAATGGCAGGAATAAATACATCAGGCAATATTAAAGTTCTTGTATGGAGACAAACAATATATATAGTTTTGTGTTCTTATATAAAAAGTCACAAAATATATTTTTTAGGAGTGTGAATATTTGTTTTTTTGGGGTCTGCAATTCAATTATAAATTGATTATTTTATTTTATTTTATTTTATTTTATTTTATTTTTATTTTTTATTTTTATTAATCCATCCAACAAAATAATGCACAATAATACCATAATAATACAATTCCAAAACCAAATGCGGCCCAGCAACATTCAGAATAGCGACCAACAGAGCATGACACAAAACAATCCAACAACAGTATCAATCGACAACAGTATCAGTATTAAAAACAATTCCAACATAGCAGTGATTACAAATATTTCTTTGGCATTGTCATCACAGCCATCTATCCATCCGTTTTCTACCGCTTGTCCCTTTCGGGGACAGACACATTCACACTTTGTGTAAATTATAAATAAAAACAGAATAGAATGATTTGCAAATCATTTCCAACGTTCTGGGTGTTGTTGATAAAATGGCGTTGGCTTTGCATCACAGCCATTTATAAAAATAAAATAAAATGGATCATCCATCCATTTTTCTACCGATTGTCCCTTTTTGGGGTCGCATGGGGTGCTGGAGCCTATCTCAGCTGCATTCTGGCGGAAGGCGGGGTACACCCCGGACAAGTCGCCACCTCATCGCAGGGCCAACGCGGATAGACAGACAACATTCACACTCACATTCACACTTTGTTTGTGTAAATCATAAACAAAAACAGAATAGAATGATTTGCAAATCCTTTTCAACCTTCTGGGTGTTGTTGATAAAATGGCGTTGGCTTTGCAACACAGCCATTTATATATAAAAAAAAATGGATGATCCATCCAACCATCCATTTTCTACCGCTTGTCACTTTTTGGGGTCGGAAGGGGGGGCTGGAGCCTATCTCAGATGCATTCTGGCGGAAGGCGGGGTACACCCCGGACAAGTCGCCTCCTGATCGCAGGGCCAACGCAGATAGACAGACAACATTCACACTCACATTCACACTTTGTTTGTGTAAATTATAAATAAAAACAGAATAGAATGATTTGCAAATCATTTTCAACGTTCTGGGTGTTGTTGATAAAATGGCGTTGGCTTTGCATCACAGCCATTTATAAAAAAAATAAAAAGGATCATCCTTCCATCCATCCATTTTCTACTGCTTGTCCCTTTTTGGGGTCGAGGGGGGGCTGGAGTCTATCTCAGCTGCATTCTGGCGGAAGGCGGGGTACACCCCGGACAAGTCGCCACCTCATCACAGGGCCAACGCAGATAGACAGACAACATTCACACTCACATTCACACTTTGTTTGTGTAAATCATGAATAAAAACAGAATAGAATGATTTGCAAATCCTTTTCAACGTTCTGGGTGTTGTTGATAAAATGGCGTTGGCTTTGCATCACAGCCATTTATTAAAAAAATAAAAAGGATCATCCATCCATCCATGGGGTCGCGGGGGGTGCTGGAGCTTATCTCAGCTGCATTCTGGCGGAAGGCGGGGTACACCCCGGACAAGTCGCCACCTCATCGCAGGGCCAACACGGATAGACAGACAACATTCACACTTTGTTTGTGTAAATCATAAACAAAAACAGAATAGAATGATTTGCAAATCCTTTTCAACCTTCTGGGTGTTGTTGATAAAATGGCGTTGGCTTTGCAACACAGCCATTTATATATAAAAAAAAATGGATGATCCATCCAACCATCCATTTTCTACCGTTTGTCACTTTTTGGGGTCGCGTGGGGTGCTGGAGCCTATCTCAGATGCATTCTGGCGGAAGGCGGGGTACACCCCGGACAAGTCGCCACCTCATCGCAGGGCCAACGCAGATAGACAGACAACATTCACACTCACATTCACACTTTGTTTGTGTAAATCATGAATAAAAACAGAATAGAATGATTTACAAATCCTTTTCAACGTTCTGGGTGTTGTTGATAAAATGGCGTTGGCTTTGCATCACAGCCATTTATTAAAAAAATAAAAAAGGATCATCCATCCATCCATGGGGTCACGGGGGGTGCTGGAGCCTATCTCAGCTGCATTCTGGCGGAAGGCGGGGTACACCCTGGACAAGTCGCCACCTCATCGCAGGGCCAACGCAGATAGACAGACAACATTCACACCCACATTCACACTTTGTTTGTGTAAATCATAAATAAAAACAGAATAGAATGATTTGCAAATCCTTTTCAACGTTCTGGGTGTTGTTGATAAAATGGCGTTGGCTTTGCACCACAGCCATTTATAAAAAAAATAAAAAGGATCATCCATCCATCCATTCTTCCATTTTCTACTGCTTGTCCCTTTTTGGGGTCGAGGGGGGGCTGGAGCCTATCTCAGCTGCATTCTGGCGGAAGGCGGTGTACACCCCGGACAAGTCGCCACCTCATCGCAGGGCCAACGCGGATAGACAGACAACATTCACACTCACATTCACACTTTGTTTGTGTAAATCATAAACAAAAACAGAATAGAATGATTTGCAAATCCTTTTCAACGTTCTGGGTGTTGTTGATAAAATGGTGTAGGCTTTGCACCACAGCCATTTATAGAAATAATAAAAAGGATCATCCATCCATCCATTTTCTACCGCTTGTCCCTTTCAGGGGGGTGCGGGGGGGGGGGGGGGGGGGGTGCTTTAACTTAACTGATAAGGCCCAACCTACTCAGTGGCCTAGTGGTTAGAGTGTCCGCCCTGAGATGGGTAGGTCGTGAGTTCATACCAAAGACTATAACCAGTGTCACCCCACGCTCTGAGGAAAAAGTTCCACGCCTCCCCATTTATTCGGGCGTTCCCTGATTTAATAGCTGCGGCTGCTTCTAAGGGGAGGGGGTCTCATTATGCAGCAGCTGCACTGGGTCATAAACAGTTCAAACAAAAGGTGCTTGGAGCGCTGTCAGGTTTGCCCCCTCTCTGCTTGTAGGTTTTGGGAACTGGGGGTTAAATCACCAAAAATTATTCCCGGGCGCGGCCACGGCTGCTGCCCACTGCTCCCCTCACCTCCCAGGGGGTGATCAAGGGTTGATGGGTCAAATGCAGAGAATAATTTCGACCACACCTAGTGTGTGTGTGTGACGATTATTGCTACTTTAACTTTTTAACTTTAACTTTTCCTGTGG